>NC_072772.1:7795008-7990231 GCF_022539595.1 Amphiprion ocellaris
TGTAACATGAATAGTGCAAAAAGTTCACCATTAGTAATTGTAAAGAATTAAATAAAGTCTGAAAAGCTCCTGGAAGGTAAATGTGTCATAAACTAACGTTAAAAGCCTATAATCTTTTAATAGAGGATAAGTTTTGTATGGATTTGACTCAACCTGATGTTTTCTATTATTTAACCCACTTTATTTTGCCTCCTATACACACATAGTGTCTCACCACGACCCAGAGCTGACGTTCAACCACAGCTTCATTGAGCCTCCTTCGTCCGGCTGGGTGACCGAGGGCTCGTCCTTCGACAGTGATGAGGAGGAGGGAGAAGCTCTCTACTGTGTCCCTCCAAGAGAAGGTAGGAGCAGAAATACTGCTCATCAAACTGTACATTGCCCTCTTTTGGTGATGAGTAGAACTGTATTCTGACATGCCCTGACTTTCTTCTCTCTGTGTATTTCCAGACATCCCGGCTGTGGCGGGTGGTGAGTTCCAGGAGATGAGCTCAAAGTGTAACATGTTCTTGGACCCCTCAGGCTTCAGCAGTGAAGACATCACCTCCCCCTTCAACATCCCTCGCACCTCCAGCATAGCCAAGGCCAAGCGGCCGTCTGTCTCGTTTGCAGAGGGAACCCGCTTCAGTCCTAAAGAGAGGCGTGGTTCTGCTCAGGACCCCGGCGGCCTCCCACGCAGCAAACCCAAGTCACCCTGGGGGGTTTTGATGCTGTCGGCCCTCCAAAGTCAGGGAAGAACGGGGGAGGAGGATGAGGCTGAGGGTGAGGAGAGGGAGGATGAGGTGGATGAGCAGGTGACTGAGAATCAGGAGACAAGCTGTGAGGTAACAGACCAGGATGTAGACAGAATTCCATCCCGGGCTACGCTGCAGGTCCCTGCTGCATCAGGAAGGAGACGGACTATGTCCAACACCGCTGCTCTTAAAGGGAACCAGCAGCCAACACCTGCCTCTGATGCTCAGGCGGGGGTCTCATATAAAGTCACCACAGTGTACGTGACGGTGGGTAAGGCAGGTCGGCCGGTAACAAAAGCAGAGCCGAGCTCAGAAGGCCCCGTTCAGGCCATGTTGAGAAGACTCGGCAGCCTCCAGAGACAGAGGGAGCAGGATTCTGGTAAACCCAAGGTAAAGGTAGCTGAAGGCGTCACCAAACCTCCCAGGAGGAAGCTGGGAGCTCGGGCAAGTGTGTGGGAGCAGGGAGGGCCCTCTGGAGGGGAGGCTGGTGTATCTAAACCAATCAGGAGGAAGCACACCTCCCACAACTCCACTGATACAGCTAATAATGACACTCCACCAGCAGAGAGCGCCACTCCAAAATGCCCGCTCTCATCTATTTTAAAGAGCGTGCCGGAGGTGGCCTCAGCTGACTCAGGGTCAGATGTGAGGGCAGAAGTTAACATGAGGCAGAGCGGTGACCCAAGTGCAGGACAAACTGAGAGCGACTACCTGACTGTGGGACCAGCAGGAGACACTGTGAGTCTCACTGAGGTCATCGCCAACGAGGGAGCAGTGGTCAACGTGAACGATGAACCCTGCTATGAAAACGTCCTGATTAAACACTCATAACCTCTGAGAAACTGTGTCAGCAGGTCTGGTAGAAGTATAACTGCATATTTAATATTCTGCAGTTATGGATTTACAGGCACAAAGGTTAAAAAAAACTTATCTGATGAATAAGTAAATTATAGCTCTTTGAATTAGTGTTTTTTGTTACAGTTTTATACAAAGTGCATCTTACATGATTACATTATTGTAAGATTTGAGAAAAATTAACTTCATCTTTAGTCTTAATTCTACACAATAAAGATGAAACTGTTTTTCATATTGAATTTTCAGGGTAAAATAGTTCAGGAAAACACCAGATGGCAGGTGTGGCATTTGGGTAATTTCTAATAACAGGAAGACCACTAGTTGCATTGCTTTCATTTACTTCAGTGACTAATGTTGTACACATACAAGTACTGTAATATGTTTTTGAGTCAGAAAGCATAAAAAGACATAAATCCTGGAGGTTTGTGGGGGAAAAAGACAGTTTTAAGCATGTGACAAAGACATCCTTACAGCTTGAAAGAAAGTGTCTGATCAGGGTGTGACGAACTGTGCTGAACAGATAAAAATGTAGGCATGAGAAAAAGATCTGAGCCCGCTTCTGTGCTGATTGATATTTTATTAATCATTAATGAAACACAAGAACAGACCGTAACAGACTGTGAACTCATCAGGGTTGCTCTGTCACTGTGTATTATAGATTCACTTATTTCTGTTGTATTAGTCAGTAGAAGCCAGAAAACTGAAAAAGTAAAAAATGTTTTCACATCTGTCAAAGTGTCCTCTAGCAGACAACCAGCTGTTACAGCACTCTGACCTGATAATGTTGAATGAAAAACACATTACTGCGTTTGTTTGTTTTTTTCTTACTCGTGACCATGCAACATTTTTATGCATAAAACCTCCATAAATCTGTTTTAACTTTTGTCTATATGTTTACGATGAAAAATGAGAAAATAAACATGTTACATTTTGAAGATACATTGGAAAACATCTGTGATTATGACACTGGTAGCTAAGGAATGGGAAGCAGTATTTGCAGTGATTAAATGTAAAACCTTGTAGTGTTGCAGTAAAACATCTTCTTTATAGCCCAAGATGTAGCTGCTGCTTTCCGGCTGCTGAATTCCTGGGATCACACCTTTGCAAGGCCTAGTTGAGCAAGTTGAGCTAGTTTTCACTATCTCTGGGTTTCATAAAGTCGGCTTATGTTGAGAACAGATGAGATAACTACAGAAAATCAGCTCACTGAACTTTGGCCAGGAGCACTATGTGGACTTTGACTGATCTCCAATATTTGCTGAAGTCGTTTAGCACCTAGTGACTGTATGAACATGTTTGACACACTTTTTTGACCCCCAACGTGGTGAGTGAAAATGATTTATCTTTTACACACTAATTTCATCACAGTAAAAACCACCAAATATTGAAAACTACTTTTCTGCTCCAGTGGTGTCTGAACAGCCGAGCCAGTACTTGGCGATGGACCTGGGGTAAGGAGGCATGGCGGGGTCAACTCTCTTAGTCCTGAGGTCCGCTCTGTAGTATTTATCTAGAAAACACACAAAAAGGACAGTCACTTATTTTATCTTTTTTTTTTCAATCCACATTTTTAAAATCTTTTCTGGCTGTGAGTCACTTTTCCAGCTCTTCATACTGTGGAGGTTTCAGGGCATCTTATCAGGAGAATCATCAGCCATTAACAGTGCAAAAGATCACACCCAGAAATACATAAGAAGTCAGTGTCGGAGGAAGCAGCAGGCATCTGTTTCTGCGTCATGTGAAACTAGTTATAATGAATCTTCTGAGGTGAAACAGAGCTGCGGAGAGTTTGATTAAATTAACTCCTGTCGCCTCTCACAGCTGCACATCTGTTCCTGGGGTTAAATACATGCCTACTACTTATATTGAAGTGATTTAACTCTCACAGTACAAACTTGCACATACATTTTTAGCTCGTATAATACTTTCTGGACATAGCTGCACTGATTTATGCGTGACTCGATTAAAAAAAGATATTTTCTGATTTGAAAGGAAGGGCGACACAAGTACTGATGGAAAGAACACAACACTGACTGCAACATTTTGAGATGAAAGCATCATTCCTTTTCTGAATTGTGTCTGTCTGTTTTATTTCCTTTGTGTATTCTTTGTAGCTCCTTTGCATAATGCAGTTTAGATGGACTTGATTGGATTAGAGCTCCCATATGTTGCTCTTTATTGTTGCTAATTTTTGTCATTGTAGCTGGCACTGTATTTTTAATGTGTGTTGTGTTGCTGAATCAACCATTTAATTGATTTGAACAGATGTTTTGATGATTGCTGGAATATGGGTCATTTATCAAACATTCACAGATTATATGTTGTTCAGGCCTGCAGTCAGACCATTCTGTGCAGTGCTAATGCAGTGCTGTGGAGAATGGTCTGCTGCACCTTATTATGGTTCTGGGATAGGGGAAAAAAGTTCTGGCATTGTATTTTTTAAACATCAATTACAGTCATTTTGGGTGGAGAAAAGAACAAAACACAGCGACAGAGTTCACTCGAACTAATAGGGAAATTATTTTGGTGGGACATTTTTATGTAGGGATCATTAAAATGGATAATTCACCAAAATGAACGAGCAGGGCTGCTTTACTGCATGATCCTCTGCTAAACTTGAAATTTTCAGTGTGGGACTTTGCTGCTTGGAGGTTGTTATTTCCTCATAGTGAAAGGGATTCTGAAAACAGAAACACATGGATGGCGGTAGGGGAGGAGAAGGCTACGTAAAATGTGCAACCAGTGGCAGGTTTGTGAGAGTCAGATAAAAAGTTCTGAAATGTGATAATTGCCTGTTTTTCTGTTTCATATGACTGTAAATTAATCATCTTTAGGTTCTGGATACAAGAAATCTGAAAATGTTATCTCTGGTTGTGAGAAAACGCGTTTTTCGCTATTTTCTGATATTTTCTGGACTGAGCCTTTATTCAAACGACCCAATTAGTGCAAGGCAATGAATGACCATGCTGTGTTACCTCCTTTAAAGAAGTAGACGCTCTGTATGGGCAGATCCCTTTGGTAGTAGTCCCAGTAATACGGGTCATCTCTGGAGTCGTAGTTGCCTCTGTTGTTCTGGCGGTATCGATCTCTCCTTCGGTCCTGGTCCCAGTCTTGATCCCACCGTCTGTCCCAGTCCCGTCCAAGCCTCTCCTCCAACTCCATTCTCCTCTCTGCCATCCTCATGCCTAACTCCATCCCCCTTTCAGCAAAGGTCTGACCCATGCTCATCCCACGCTCGGCCATTGAGTCCCAGGAGGCTGAACGACTTCTCCTCCTCTGGCCCCACTGCCGTCCGTTCTGCTGGTACTGCTGGTACTGCTGGTCTTGCTGTCGACCCCATTGCTGGTCTCTGCGTCGTGACCTCCAGTTGGTGACGTAGATTCTTCCTGCCATGGCAGCATCCAGCGGGGGCTTGATGCCCTTCCAGTCTTTGTCAATGAAGTGGTGACTGCCGTGATGCTGCGGCACTAAAGAATATAACATAAGTTCAGCTGCCACACCTGCATGCACTATAAAGAAATGGACTATAACAGCACAACTCACAGTCAGAGAAGAGATCGCTGAAGAAACGCTCGTAGTTGTTGTAGTAGACATCCGTGTAGTGCCTGAACAGTGTAGATGGAGACCTCTCAGACATGGTGATACACTCCTCATGGGATGGCTGGTGCAAAAACTCATACGTGTAATACTGGTCCGCTGGGGAAACCAACACGATGCCAAATGAACATTGGTTGATTGGTTGAAATACTCTAGAAATGATTGGAAGTAAATGAAACACATAACATCTGGTCACACCTTTGAAGAAATAGACCTTTTCTTTTCTGTTGTGTCCGGGGGCAGGCAGAGCAAACGCTGCATCCACGTGATCAGGAATCTTGTCAAAGCCAACGCTGATGTCTCGAGGATAGTCGTCATCCAGCACACCATTGTCAAACCTCCAGTACTTGTTTCCCTGATGACAGTTTTCATTCATTAGTAAAGCAGAAGTCTGATTTACACATGTACAAGGTAATCCTTGCTGTCCTCACTTTAAAGATGTAGCTCTTCCCCTGACAGTTGACGCGAGTGAACGCAGCGTCAATAGGCCCACTGATGCCCCACACATCCTTAATGAGCTTTGGATAACCGGGAAGTACTGTCTTCTGGTCCAGTTCAAAGAAGTACTCCCCTGGAAAGCACAAAAACAGAAATATCATAGTGCATTCCTCATTATAATATAGTTAGTTCAGTTCTACTGTGGTCTTAAATGTGCTGTATAAACATCGAGGCCTTGACTTGACAATTCCTCTATAATAAAAAGCAGATATAGTGACAAAACATCCAAGCCCCTGAAAGTTGTCAGAAAAAAAAGGTGAATGGCTTCAATAAAACCTTTTATTTTCAGCCACTCACTCACCTCTGAAGGCGTAGACGGAGCCATTTTTAAGCTGCATGAAAGAGTCGAAAGGCCTCCCGCTGCAGACCTCAGCGTCTGGGTCGGGGGCTGCAGTGGTGGCTGCAGTGACGGGAACAGTGGTCGTCTCATTCCCAACCTGTGGAGTTACAGTCGTGGTGGGATCATTGCTTGTAGGTGCGACTGTGTCTGCAACCTGTGTAATCTGTGGAACGGGGGCTCTCTGGATTGTGGTGTCAATCTGTTGTGTGGGTTTGGTCATTTCTAGTGTGGTCTCCGGATGCTGCTGTTGTCTGTGATTGAAGTCTAGGATGGGACGCTGTGTGGGCTTCAGCTGCCGGCTGCTGGCTGTAGCAGTCTGGTCGTGTGCTGGACGTCCAGGAGTTGGAGTTTGGCTTCCGAGCGGCTCATCGTCGTCGTCGTCCTCTGCAAATACAAACGTGTCTCCACGAGCTGAAGGAGCAGAAAACTGACATCAGCGGCCATCTTTTTCTTCAATATGCCAAGTGTTTCGCGACATGATTGAACGAGAGGGGGTTCTTACTCGTCATACCACAGGTGGCCTCAAAGTCAGAGCAGCAGCTTTTGTAATACTTGCACATGGAGTCACACTGGCACTTCTTCTGAGAGTCAAAGCCATTTTCACAGCGGCCCAAACAGGACTCTTAAGATAAAATGACGTTGTTCATTCACTATAATTTTACACTGAATATGTCCATTCTTTGTTCCTCGGAACAAAATAATCTCCTCCTTTGGATAATAAATTTAAATTTGATTACAGCTCCCATGAGCCTTTGACAGCATGCCAGTGATAAAAAAATCATGGGACATGTTGTTCTGATTATAAATCATATTAGTTTCTCTTTTTACTGTAAAACTAAAAGTTAGTTGGTTAATTGATCAACAGATTTAACAAATATTTTGTTAATGGCTTCACTGTCAAGATCCACATATTTAAGCTTAATTTGTATGATCATTTAAAATGGCCGTGAATGAGAATTCATTTGAATTTTGACTTCGAAGACATCTCTTTGTGTTTTAGCCATTTGTAGTTCATTTTTCACCAACCTTTTTGACATTTTGTCTATTGAAGAATTAGTAAATTACTTGTAAAATAATAACCAGATTGACCGTTAATAAACATAATTGTTAGAAGCAGTGCTAACAGTAGTAAATATGTCAACTTGTGAAGATGTACGGCATTCAAATGTAACATCTCTAACAAATAACTGAAAAATTAAATAAACACATTAACTCATACAAACATACAAACTCTAAAGAGGCTCCTGATCAAGTACTACTGAAACAAGATAACCTAATACTGACAGATTCATTTTCTGACAACAAAAGCTTTAAAACAGACTTTGAATGTTATACTCACCTTCTGCTAAAGTGTGAGCGAGCAGAGCGAGCAGCAGGACGACCCACAGCTTCATGTTGCCTCTACTGAGCGAGAGGACAGAATGAGATGGTAATGATGGACCGTGAGCTCCCAATCATTGGAAACATGTGTCAGTCACCCCACTTCCTTGTTTGCTTTAACCTTATTTTTCAACCCGAGCAAATAAACACAGACACAGAGAGAAAGAGATCAATAGGAAACAAAACTTTAAGCCATATGACTTTAAGCCCATCTGTTTTGGGATTTTAACTGCAGTTTCTGGGTCATTAAGTGGCTGCAGAGAAGTGATTTTCTCACCTTTTGCTGCTTAATTAGCCACAATATTCTGTGTTTTTCTCTTACCTGGGTTCAGCTCAGGACAAGACCTGAGTTTATCCTGTAATGTGGTGTTCTTGTGAGGCGTCTCTGAATGCAGGAGTGTTGGTGTTCAGTCTCATAAAGCAGTTTAACACAGGCAGACAAGATAATCAAGATTTTACTGCAGAAAAGCAAATGACTCCAGACTTAATTTTTGTCATGTGTAAGCATCTGATTCTGAGTGTTAAGCAGCACTTTTACTTTCACTATCACACATACATTATTCAGCACTATTCGATCAATAACTTTAATGCAACTCATTCTCTAGATTGCCTCACAAGAGAAAAAGGGGAAATCACAGTCAGGGTTTTAAAACTAAGATCCTAACATTTAGAGTTATCTATGGGGGAGCAGTTCCAGGATGGCTTGAACACTTAAGAACTTAGCTATAAAGATCTTAAAACTTTGCTGGACAGTGTTGAAGAAATTCTAGGAAAAGTAAACTCACAAAGAGCAAGTATTCATCAGAGTTCTTACAATAAACCATATGTATTTATACAGAACTTTCAAAGACGAAGGTATAAAGTCACACCATTTTATAAGGACGTTTGTCTCTCACACAGCAGAGGGGGAAAGAGGTGAGGGTCACTCTCAAGACACTCAAAACACTGAGTTATTTAAATAGACCTTCAAGAGCAAAGATGAGACTTCCAATGTTTCAGGTCAAGCTGACCTTCTTAGCGCAAACAACAGTGGATGAGTAACAAACCTGTACCGAAGAGAGCATAGAGTCAATGTTTGAAAAATGCAAAAATAATAACACACCTAGTGCCAGCAGTTAAACAAAGCAAAACCAGTAGAATATAGATTTTACTGATAATTGCTAAGAATAGCTAATTCATCATTTTCTTCAGAGCTCCCTAACAAATCTCAAGTACTGCTAGCATCCAGATTTTAAGATTTTTAGATTTTAACATAATGAGCACTTTGTGACAATACTGAAGGTTGAGTTTTTAGTCATCAAAATAGGGCCTGCCTTAATTTCAATTGTTCATTTCAATTCAATTTTATTGATATAGCGCCAATTACAGTTCAAATTGTCTCAAGACGCTTTACAGAACCCATATGCCTGAACTAATTTAGCTGTTAATGAAACAGTGCCTCAGGTTCTTAAATGTTTTAGACTATTATCCATTCGCACACTGCTGCCTTTCCTCTTTGCTGCCTAGACTCTGGATCACAGCTCTCTATGTTTTATATCCAACTCATTGTCCAGGACACACCCCTATCACTGTGTACTTTATAATCTGGCTTCTTGGCCTTCATTAAGCCCATTGGCCTTCTTTTTTTTTTAATCTACAAAGCAATACTGGGTAAACTCTCTTCTTGTTTGGGTAGTTTTCTATCACATGTCAGCAGCTGTTCTAATTCTCACTCATCTAAATGGCTGCTATACAGGGTGCACAGGATTTGTTCTGCACTTGATAGAGCAGCTTTCTCCTGTTTTGCTCCGTGGTCCAGTAATAACCTTTAGAACTTCTTACAGAGCTCAAAGCTGCGATCAGAAGATGTGTAACTAACAAGTGCAACTGCTATTACTAAGCTGGATTTTGTCTTGTGAATCTTAACCCCTGGTTGTTTAAATGTGCTTTATGTTTTTCCCATGCCATCTGTTGTCATGTTCAAATTTAAAATTTTTTGTAATATTGTAATGGGGTAGTTTCTCAGTCAGGTCTCCATCCAAAAAGAGATTTTAATCTTCATGGACTTCCTGGTTGAATTCATAAATAAAGAGTGTCCTCTCGGAAAAATCAGCTTTAACCTTATTTTATTATTTATCATAAGCATATCAATAATCTCAGTTTTTGTGACGTGTGCTGCTTCAGTTCCCTCTTTAGATCCACCTCTGACATTAATTTAACATGGACAAAATGAACCAACTGCAGACTTTCACTGTAACTTAGTTTGTATTCCACAGATTACACCTTTCAGATACTTTTTAAGACTTGTCATTTTATTTTTAGTGTATTTTTAATGAGATATAGATGCTTGATAACACTTCTATCTGTTGCAATCACAAGTTTTTATTGCCTGAACTTTGGTATTTTGTCCATGTGACACAATGACAGCTGCTCCAGCAGAGGGCCTGCACTGTTTACAGACACCAGCGGCCACAGTGCGCATGCTCAGGCCGGCTTGCGATGCAGGAAGGACAGAGGGGAGGAAGAGGGGAGGAAGAGGGAGGAGGAGGAGGTGCTTCTGTTACTGTACATCCTCGGCAGCATCCAGAGCCGGTGGGCGGTGCAGACCCCTGAAGGAACAGGCAACCTGCGGATACTGACCGAAGGATGCGGCGGTCAGGAGACGCTTCTGGAGGAAAGTATCATATCTGGTGATTCTGCTGAAAACAAGCTCAGTGCGCTACATGCGGAGGAAGGAGTAACTATGAGAACAACAAGCCTCCTTTGTCTGGAAAATCTGAATGAATGCAGCAGAAAAAACAGACAACAATAGTTTATTTTCCTCAGGAGATCAGCAGGGTTTGGTTTCTGGCCTTTCAGTTTGCGCAGAGATTTTTTTTGCCTCTTTAAGGACCTTTTTTGGGACACATTGTTCAGAAGTGATCTGTTGGTCGGTGGGATGAAGGAGACAAAGCAGCACCTGTGAAGCCAAGACTGTGCGTAAACATCCAGCTCAAGATCTGCTAATGAGTGTTTAAAGGCTCAGTGCCAGGGATGACCATCACGGAGAGGTGATGCAATTTGGTGAAAGCTGTCACTTCTGATTTACAGCTGAGGCCTGACGCATCTGTCCTCTGTATCTTCAAGGCTGGACATCTCTGAGAGGATTACAGGCCTCGGTAAACAAAAAAACATTCCAGTGCCGCGGCCCTTTACGCACCGACTGACACCGATCGGGCTGCCTTCCGCCGGTAGATGCTCTTTTCTCTGACGCTCTTCCTGTGCAGGCTCTACCGACATTTCTCCATCATGTTCAGCTCAGACAGACTCACAGTTCCGGACTATGTGAGCCGCCTGCAGAGAGGGAGGAGCGGCTCCGGAGGCGACCCCAAGGCCGTCTCTCCGGGGATCAATGCGGACGTCCAGGCGGTTCTGGAGACCTCGCTCCCCGCCCTGCGCTCCGCCATCAGGAGGCTGAAGTCAGCCAAGGAGACCTCAGATTCAGATGACACCCGCAGAGCCATCGCCGAGCTCTATCAGCTGGTGGAGGAGGCCTGGGTTCTGCCCACCGTGGGCCGTCAGGTGGCCGAGGAGATCTGCAACAGGATCCGGCTGGATGGAGGCCTGGAGCTGCTGCTTCAGCTGCAGCAGACACCTGCCGTGGAGATCACCTACGAGTCTGCGAAACTGCTGGAGCAGATCCTGATCTCAGAGAACAGGTACAGCAGTGGACACAGTAACAGCATGATACAGCTTAACATCAGCTCTGCAATACAAAGAAGCTCAGTCCTTCAAGATTTTAAGGTTCACTTTGTGCTGAGATTGTGTCACATTAAAGTTTATTTTATTGTACAGAGACAGATGAAAGAAGACAAGTAACACAATATAATAAACAACAACAAGTTTAACTTTGAAGCTTTGCAACTTAGGCTGCTGTAAGGTTGTTTTTATTGTCTTGTAATAGTTAAAGACTGTTTTTTCTATTAACTGTTTAGTCTAGAAATATCTGAATACATAACTCAAAGCTAACATGACATATTAAAATCATTTGGTTTCTACATGCAGTTGTCCAAAACTAAAATATACTGAATTTACAGTTGTATAAAACAAATAAAATCAGTCCATCCTTATGTTTGAGAAGCTGGAAACATGATTTTTTTGAAATCTTTGCTTGACCAATAATTTCATGGATTAATTAACTGGCAAAATTGTCGGTATTGTCTTTAATTAACTAATTTATTAATTGATCACTTCAGCACACTGATAACACATCATTATTATGAGTTAGAAAATATTGACACATGACAAAATTCTTCAGGATTGTGTCACATTAAAGTCTCTTTTTGCACAAATTAAATGAGAAGTCTAATTTTGCAAACCGTAGGCTGTTGCAAGGCTATTTTCAATGTTTCAATGACCAACTCTGACATATTTGATTGTTCTAATTGTTTAAAAATGTTAAAAACACCCATCATGTAAGTCAGTCAGAGTTAACATGACATCTTAAAATGACTTCGTTTTTACATCCAGCAACCTAAAACCAATAATATGGTGAATTTACAATGATATTAAACAGAGAAAAGCAGTCCATGCTTATGTTTGAGAAGCTGAAATCGCAATTTCGGGGTATTTTTGCCTCATAAATAACCACATATGTCTGTTTATGCCTCATTTGTTCAGTAGTTTAATTGTTCATTTATGAACTACACTCAGTCAAGCTTACAGATTCTTATGAATTAGGAGGCGTTAACATTTTACAAACTTGTGTTGACAGGGATTATGTAGCACGCATGGGTCTGGGAGTCATCCTCAACCTGAGTCGACAGCAGGAGGATGCTCAGCTGGCTCGCAGCGTCTCCGGCATCCTGGAGCACATGTTCAAACACACCGAGGAGACGTCCGTCCACCTCATCTCTAACGGCGCCCTGGACGCCCTCCTGTTCTGGTGCCGAGGCACAGATCCCACCGTGCTGCGCCACTGTGCCGTGGCACTGGCCAACTGTGCCATGTACGGAGGCCACCGCTGCCAGAGATGGATGATCGAGAAGCAGGCAGCCGAGTGGCTTTTTCCTCTGGCTTTCTCCAAAGAGGACGAACTCATTCGCTTCCACGCCTGCTTGGCTGTGACTGTGTTAGCTACAAACAAAGAAATTGAGAAAGAAGTGGTGAAATCAGGAACACTGGAGCTGGTGGAGCCGTTCATCGCTTCTTTGGATCCGGACGACTTCGCCCGCAGTTTACTGGACAGTGCAGACTGCATGCAGGGGAAGACAGCGTCTGACCTGCAGCACCTCTTACCTTTACTGGATGGAACAAGACTGGAGGGAAAGTGCATCGCAGCCTTTTACCTTTGTGTTGAGACCAGCATCAAGTCCCGTCAACGGAACACCAAGGTACAACCACTTAACACACAACCCAGCTTTAAATAACAATCCTCTTGTAGTAGCTTTGTTGTGATTAAGCTTTAATTCCGTGCTTCTTTTAAGATATTTCAAGAGATCGGCGCAGTGCAGAGCCTGAAAAGAATCGTCATGTACTCCAGTAATGGCACAGCCGCTTCCCTCGCCAAGCGGGCGCTGACCATGATGGGAGAGGAAGTACCAAAACGAATCCTGTCTTCTGTGCCCAACTGGAAAACCCGTGAAGTGCAGACGTGGCTGCAGCAGGTTGGCTTTAGTGCCTATTGTGACCGCTTCCAGGTGAGTGAAAGATGTATGCAGATCTTTTCATTCAGTCATCCACAGCTCAGGTCTGCCAGTGATGTTTCACTGCTTTTATTATCCAGGAGCTTCAGGTGGATGGAGATCTCCTGTTGAACATCACAGATCATGATCTGAGCTCTGATCTGGGAATGACTGCAGGCCTCACCCGCAAAAGGTAAGTGGAAAAATCCTCTCAACTCACAGGTCTGAGGATGTGACACTACACTGTAAAAAAACAAATCTGGAAAAAAAGCTGGTGGCCAGAAAAAAAACACAGTTAAAAAAGGTGGAATATTGTAACTTTTAAAAAGTGCGAAAACTATGACAATGACAGCAAATATCTGTAGCATAATTATATATTTTGCTGGTTTAAATATAGTAAAACAGTGTAATTTTATTGTCACATGTTGTAAAAGAACAAATTACTATTTGTAAAAATATAGATTTTCGATGTGGACATGATGTACAATTTTGGTCTGTCTTTTTTACAGTCTAAATTATTACTTTTTGTAAAAAAAAAAAAAAAAGGAAAATTACAGAAAATTGTTCAAAAAAATAAAGTAACGGTTAAAAAAATACTAATTTTCAATCCTTAATGTACATATTTTCCTTTAAAAATGTATTTTATGTCTGTAAAACAATGGCATTTTTTGCAGATATAAATACAGTAAAGTTGTTTATTTTTATGGTCACACTGTCAAAAAACATATTATGTTTTGTAAAAATACTGATTTTTGATGGAGACATTAATTATAGTTTTGGCCTGCTTTATATTTTAAAGTCAACATGTAAATTAGCATGTTTTTTCTGTGTTATATAGTTCATAGTTTTAAAAAAAAGGAGGATAAAATCTGTATAACAACAGTAAATTGTTGAAATAAATTACCAAACTTTTTTTTTCTTTTTTACATTGTCGTCTCTTTTGCTTTCTGTTCTGTCTCATCGTCCAGGTTTCTGAGAGACTTGCGTGTGCTGAAGACTTACGCCAACTACGCCACGTGTGACCCGAACAACATGGCCGACTGGCTAGTGGAGGTGGACCCTCGTTTCCGTCAGTACACCTACGGCCTGGTCCAGTCAGGAGTGGATCGCAACAACGTCCAGCACCTCACCGACCCGCAGCTCCAGCTCGACTGCCGAATAGACAACGGAGTCCACAGAGCAAAGATACTGAGCGCGACCCGCCGGCCTTTAAAAGCCTGTCACACAGACGCTCAGCCTGCAGGACCCGACGTGTTCATCAGCTACCGGCGGACCACCGGCTCCCAGCTGGCCAGGTCAGACCTGGATCAGGACTAGTGGAGCTGGTCATGTAGAAGGAATATTTGCAGACATTTCCAATTGATTTTGGCTGATTGCAGATGTCGAAACCGATACATGTGCATACTTTCTCCACTGAAAACGCAGAGAACATGAGATCTGTCTCAAGTGGAGTTGACATATTATTATACCTGGCAGATGCAGACATGAAACACAATGCTTTTCAAATGTACACACGTTATAGCCACAGAAAAACACAGGTCAGATGTCAGTGAGGTCAAACTGTGTGATTATTTTGTCAGCAGCCTTCACCTTGTCCTTCTCTCCTCCAGCCTCCTGAAGGTGCACCTGCAGGTTCGAGGTTACAGCGTCTTCATCGATGTGGAGAAGCTGGAGGCGGGTAAATTCCAGGACAAGCTCATCCAGAGCGTTCAGAGGGCTCCTAACTTCATCCTGGTCCTGTCCGCCAACGCACTCGACAAGTGCATGGGCGACACTGAAATGAAGGATTGGGTGCATAAGGTCGGAAGTTTTCAATTCTCTGTATGCCACATTTGAAATGTCAGGTCTCATTGTGTCTAATTTTTGCTGAAAACTTTCAGATCACAGCATCTTAGCGAGATAAAAACCTCCAAAGCAAGTTTAAAAGGCATGTTCTCATTGCAAGATCTGCAAAATAACACAGTTTATCAGAGCTGGAAACTGTGAAAATAGAAGTATTTTCAACTTTTCAATGGTTCTTGTACTACTGATGTATAAAAAAACCCAACCAAATCTAAGCTTATAATCATAGTATTTTATCCACAATATTCTATTTCTTCTTATTCTACTCTCATCAGATTCTATAAAAACACAAAAAAATCCTGAGCTCCTGCCAACAAGCCATTAGTGACTCAGCTGGGATGTGAGAAAAAATCTGGGACTTTTCAGCTGAACTTGGCTGAATTGCAGGTTGTGTTTACACAAATCATATAGGAGACAAATATGGAAATAAATTAAAAATGTAAACAGTAAAATATCTATGGTATTTAAAGTCACAGTCTTTTTCCCCAGTATTGGTAACATGTGGGCACTGGGAAAAACGTTTGACATGTTGATTTGAAGTTGTTCAAAATAAATTAAAGTAATTGAACTTTCATTCAATAGTGCACAATGTTTGACTTCTCTGTACTTCCAGCCAGGGTTGTGCTGTTTCCAGAGCGGTACAGAACTTTATAATGCAGTAAAAAATGAGTACACAGTGAGGGAAAATGTGACAGGAGCACAGAGATGCCCCAACAAACTGCTTGAAGTTCAGGGGGTTAAAGAAGCATGCATATTACATTCAAGCTGATGATTCTATATTTGAATCCACTATGTATATGGCACCTGCTCTTTCTCTGAAGTCTGCATGTTCTGTTATGTACCTTGATACTGTCAACAAGCTCTTTTTATACCTTAATATCATAACTCCTCTCATCGGGATCGCAAAATAGCATCAACTACTTCCAGCCCACTCACACTCCCTATCTGCGCTGTTGCAGTAAAGCTCACATACAAATTGCAGCTGAAACAAGAGATCAGATGATGTTTTACTTGCAGATGAATCCAGTCATTTGTGCTTTCTCTGGTTGGGATGTCATATCTCCTATGTTTTGCCTTGCAGGAGATTGTCACGGCTCTGGCTGGTAAGAAGAACATAGTTCCTGTCACAGATAATTTTGTGTGGCTCGACCCCATGTCTCTACCAGAGGACATGAGAGCTATTCTCAACTTCAACTGCATCAAGTGAGTCACTGTTTACTCGACTGTAACTGGGGCAGCACATGTTGGTGTTTACCACACGACCATGTTATGCACATTGGAGGAAATCCATTTCTGCTGATATTAATCTCTCAAAACTGTATATTTCTTTCCTGTGCATTTATCAGTACAAGGGTTAAATGTGTTGTTTAGAATAGACATTTAGCAGATGAATCATCACATACCTGTTGTTGTCTCTCTTTAGATGGTCCCACGAATACCAGGAGGCCACAATCGAGAAGATCCTCCGCTTTCTGAAAGGACACCAAGACCAAATCGACGCCTCAGACGCCTCCAAGGGGCAGAAGAAGAAATAACTTGACATAAACGCAGTTAGGCCTCAGTTATAAAAACTATTTGTGATGACAAATTCCACATGTTCTTTGGTAAACTGTCCAGCAGCTTTCCCTGCTCTGCCTAAATGCATGTGAACTAGATTACACGCTCACCAAATGCCTAATATGGATAGACTCAATTAAGTATGAACGATAATTTAAAAACAGGATTGTATATATTGAACTGTAATCCTTTAACGTTAGTTCCTCTCATACTGCTGTATATGTGTAATAAGGCACAGTATACGCCTTCTGTATCTCAGGAAAATAACTGTGATCAGCCGTCACTGGCACCCAGCAAACAGCAATCCACTAACACTTCAATCTGCATTCAAGTTACTTTATATGCAATCATCTTTTCTTTAACATGGACACACTGAAAGGACCAGAGCAGGTCTCAGACTTTCTGACAGGTCTGTTTTATTGAGTTTTATTGTGTTGAGTATGATAGGAAAGAAACCTTTCGTAGCAAATTTACTGGTTTGTTTATGATGAGAATGTGGATGTAGACTAAGCCGCAGCCATGATGTAGTATTGAACAGAAATAAAGTGCAGATGCAGTGAAAAGTATCCATGTAGTATTAAAATCTCTGTTACTAAAGAGCATTAAAGTGACTTTGACATGCATTTAGCCTACAGAACTCAAAAATACAGTTTTACGACTGCCGTACTGCAAAACATTAAACTATCACTGAATACTGCTGACTTGAGGTTTATTTCACCCCAGTGCTGAGTCTGTTGAGTTGTTATTTGTCTGCTTGGCAATTGAAAATGTGTCCTTGTTTAGCACAAATAGATCCAGCAATCATGAAAAGTGCAAAAGGTCACACAAGTGAAAATGAAAAACATCCTGCTGTGATGATGCTGAGATAAATATGTGATTCATCCTTTAAGTCCAGCAAATGAATCCCAGGAGCTGTCAGGACATGATTTTTTTATTATTTTTTTTTGTTTTGCAGCATCTTCCAACATCTATTAGGAACTCACCTTATAGACGTGTAATGACAGATTAAATTACAACTCTTTTCTTCAGGGCTTTTTTTTCTGATATTGCCTTCATATTATTTGCCTGTAATACTCATGCTTCATAAAAATGTCATGATTATATTTATTAAATGTGCTCTGTGTATTAACATTCCTTTTATTGTCTAGCAGTAACACACAATGCTACCAGTGTTTTATGAAAGAAAAATTCACATTCATTTGAAACAGAACAATCAAAAATAAAACATGTTGTACAAAAAAGTGACATTTTTTATGTTTACTTTGTCCACTTAAAGGCGACATACAAACAGAAATTAATTAAGCGTTGTATTTTTGACAAACTTTTCAAAATGATCCAGATTTGATTATGATGATGTCAGGGCTCCCTCCTCTGTCCCAGCTTCAGCCCCCACCTGACCTCCCTCATCCTCCCTCATCCTCCCTCATCCTCCTCCCTCCTATTCCTCTCTCCAGCTTCCTGCTCTGTCCAGCTGCTGTTCATCACCAATCACTCATCAGTGGAACTCCAGGCAGCTGCAGTGCAGCACACCTGATGATCATCTCCACCATAAAAGCCGGCCTCACACTCCACACTGTGCCAGACAGTCAACTCTGCTCACACAGTCAGTTGTCTCGTCTTGCATTTTGCTAAAGTTCTCCATTACAAAAAGCCTTGCCTTGACTAACCCTGTTTTCCTGTTTAGCTCCACTGACCCAGCTGCCCGGTCCCACCTGCTCTGCTCCCCCATCTCCTGCACTCTGGATCCAGCCCTGACCAGACCTCCTCTCTCCCTCACCTTGGACCTGCCGCCTGCTCCTGGATCCCCTACTCGCAGTGGAGGGTCTCTGCCTGTCGTGCGCCCCCCTCGGCCCCCCCACGGCATGACAGATGAAGGTTGGACAGCTTTGTTCTTCGGTTTTGTTACACAAAATAATGGCTTTGACCACATGATCCAACCAAACTGCAGTCAAACGTCACCAGTAATCTTCATGTGGATCAATTCACCGTAGCTCAATACTTCACTTAACCTTCTAACTTCCCTCGGTGCATTTTAAAGCAGATTTGGCGGCTCGTGTTGCTTCACTGTGACGCTGGGTTGTGACCCCTGTCTGCATGTTGGCTGTGAGTTTGTGCTTCGGGACTCTCCGGTGTTGGTTGTGGTGAGGAGGGAGGGGGGGATCTCCAGGGAGTTTGGTCTGTGCTGTGTGTTTTATTCAAAGATGAAGGGGGGTAAAGATGAAATTCAATAATCCCTGCTGCTGCCACAGTTTCACTCTGTGCTGTGGATCACTAAGAGTTGGGTTTGGACATGTTTTGCACAGCTCAGAGTGATGTTATGACTCATACCGACTTTACAGTTTGAGGGTTTTATTTAACACTTCTACAAACAGGTTTGGCCTTGATGTTAACATGGATGACTCTCCAGTCAAATGAGCAGAGTACTCAGATGTTTTAAAAAGTAAAAATAAAATTATCAGTGTACAAATGTCACATGTAAAAAGCCTGTATTCAAAATTTTACTTGCATGAATGCACAAAAAATAACTGCATTAAAATATATTCTAATCCAAAATGCTGAAGTACTCAAGATGCACAGTGACTTATTTCATAATAATGAAAATTACTGGATTATTAGCAGATGCATTAGTGTGTACATAATTTCACTGGTAAAAGGTGGGCTAATTACAAAAACGTTAATATTTCATGATAATCGTTTTGTTTTATGTCTCATTTTAAAAAAAAAATCACCACAAAAAAACAGTTTGCAGCAGCAAGATTCAGCAAAAAACAAAAGTCTGTACTCCTCTGCACACCTAGAAGCCAACAGTCATTCAGCAGCGACCAAAAGTAACACAACAAACATCGAAAGTGTTTTTGGCTGAACTGGGTTAAACTGCAGGCTGTGTTTACACAAAGTAGATAGGAGACTAGTACGGAAATATACTAAAATATAAATAGTTAAATGCCTACAGACTGTAAAGACATCATTTATTTAAAGTTGCCATGTTTGAAATAAGATCAATCTAATTATTGCATCATAATTTTAGCTGTGTTTCTACTTTATTAGCAATTGGTTCAGAATAGTTCATTCTCATACAAGTCACTAATACTTATTTCAAGAAAAACATAAGCTTCATTCATTCTATGTATGATTGAAATTAATGACATTAGTGAATCACATTCTAACTGTCCCTTTTTTGGGAAACAAACATCATCACAGGTTGAGTTCTCCTACATAAGTCAAAGAGCAGCAGCATTATACAAAATAAAATTGCATCATCACGGTTATGTATAACAAAAGATTTGAGTTAAGAAGAACTTGGAAATTTTGGCAAACCCAGGTTTGAGCCTTCTTGCCACAAATGCTGTGATAACTAACAAATCAAAAGTACCTAAACACTTAAATAAAATGAGGAGGAGCACAACTGTTAAACATTATAATGTCGTCATTAGGTGATCTAGTGAAATAACAGAATGGTTTTTGGACATAAACCCAACACTGGCATAATAAAAGCTCCTTAGCTGTCCTTATCTGCACAGAATTATTATCATTATCCTGTATTTAACCAGGTCAAAGTCTCATTGACATTAAAATCTGTTTATCAAGTGTGTCCTGGACAGGAGAGCAGCAAACATTAATACAGCAATAAACACTAACAATACAAACAGACAAATTGAGCTTTCACAAACTGCAAACAAGCAAACACAATATCCAGTTGTAGTTTTTGTCCCTTTTGTCATAATGCACATCATTATATGAAACAAAAACAGTCACACAGAAAACTGCATATTGATCAATCAGATACTTTTTGTGTATCTGAATTCTTTTGGTAATGAAAATGTTTACTAACAAGACATTGTTTTGAATACTATTATTTGTAAGAAACTATTAGCGGAACCATTTATTTCCGCACTTTCTTTCTGTAAGAGAACATCTGTGGTGACACTGAGGAAGGAGTGTCCAGTGTGTCTCACTTATTAATAACTACTGTAATGAGGATCCACATCTGTGTCAAAAAATGATCTAAAATGGGAATGTAAGGCACGGTCTTTGGCACTTAAACTGTATTAAAAAACATACTAAATAACACATCAAAAATTGTAAAGAATCGTGCTCATTTGTAGAACTGTCTTGATGAAATCATTGAAGACGTCAGTTTTTAGTGCCGGCAAAAACCAGATGAAAAGATATCCTCGACCGCCTCGTTGTTACGACAGAAGCGTTTTAGCAGTAACGTCAGTCAGGAGGTTGATTCTTCATCTTTTGGCGTAACTAGTCAACTGTTCCATCACCGTGTTAAGCTCAAAAGTGTCTCCCAGCATCACAGACAGACATGATGCATGTCTCAGTGTCAGACCTGCTCACCTCATACATTCACAACAGGATGAACTTTCAGTCTGTGACAGTCTCCTGCCTCGCTGCAGGTCAGGACACTGTAGAGTCTCCATGGTTTCTCCTCTGATCTAAATATTGCAGGGTCCTAGAAAGACAAACATGGAAAACATTGAATATTTTATGATACTATTTCACACAAATTATGTGTACCATATTTTAATAAATAGGTGCGTTTCTATAGAGAATGAAGGCTGCTGCAAAATATCGTCCCACTTTTAACTCCTCCCCTTGTGTCTGCTGATTACTCTTGTCCTTTTTTCAGCCACAGTTCATCTCAAATGAACCTAATGAGACGAGAGCAGGCTCACCCGATTATCCCAACAGGGATGAGGAGGATGATAGCAGCAAAGAGGAATGGGAAGCCTTTCATGAAGTGCAGGGTGGCTGGATAGAGGGAGTTAAAGACCCCGCTGCCCACCAGGAAACACAAGCTCTCCACACAGGCCACAGAGGCAAACAGGGCACCTGGGAGAAAACACAAACACACATTGTGTAAACACATCGCAGGACACAAGCTGTCCCTTGTGACAAAGGAACATGTGCTTCCAATTAAACTGCAATGTTGCATTACTGATCTAATTAGTTTACTGACTGATTTCACCACTGCACAACTGACACACTGAGCCTGCTCCCATTTCTGGATTGTATTTGGTGTAATAATACAATTTTTCCCTCAGTTTTAAACATGCATAGTATCATACATAATCAGTGACTGGACTGACCTTGTTCTGATGGATCCACCAGCTTGGACAGCTTTGACCTGAACACAGGCGTTGAAGCCATGAAGAGGAAACTCAGACCATAACCTGGTGACAGTAAAGTCAAATTACTCAGTATCATACGTACATCAAGTACTTTGAGGTATTTTTTGTTATCAATACTTTTGCATAATTACAGCAGCCTTAGTCATATTCTTTCATGAGATTGCCCATACTACGCTGCACAGTTGTTTGTGAACTAACTATGTTAATTACTGCCAAGTGCTACAAGCAGAGACGATAATGAGTTTTTTTATTGGCTTGTAGTCAAGGTTTGCCAACATACACACAGTCTGCTCAGTGTGTCACCTGCTCAGATGTACCTATGGCAGCATTTGTTTAATAATAATGTTGGCTTTTTTCACCTGTACAGCCTGGGAAGCACAAGGTGACATTACGTTATAAATTAATGGTACTGTGATTTTGGGCACTCATTAACTATTACTGCAAGGGATAAACCAAGAAAAACCTTTAACTCGTCTCCCATTAAGTGCTGTGTGTCATTCTTCTAAATTTATATAATGCTTCAAAAGATAAAACTGATTTTGTGCTGTGGTATCACTTGTGTTACAGTGACTTGGTTTTAAAGGATAATTTTAAGAAGAAATTTATACAAGCCCACAAACAATGTCTGCAAACTATTTGGAGCTTACGGACACCCTGTCTTTCTTTATGAAGGAGAAAAATCAGCATGTTTTTTTAAAATAAGATTTGGGCTGTGCTGTGATTTGAGTTATCATCACTTAGTTTCAACGTCTACAAACCATCTGGAGGTTACTGACATGCTCCAGAGCCTCTCACCTGTGAACATGAGCTCTGTGGTGTCAGCTACAGAAAACACAATAAGCCCAATGATGTTGGAGGCCAGACCCACGAGAGCCACCCAGGAATCCTCCAGGCAGCACTGCATGATCTTCAGCCCCAACAGACTGCTCAGGTAGGCCAGGTTCAGAGCAGCTGATCCAAAGCCAATGAGCTCCGACCCCCAGCACAGCGGTGAGCTCAGCTCGTACAACACGTACAGTTCTCTGCTGCCAAAGTGAACAGTCACCACCACAAAGAAGCACAGCGTGTAAAGCCACAGCTTGCATCTGTGAAACCCTCCACCAGACTCGTTGCTGCTGCCTCCCGTTGAGTAGAGGTGCCAGACGGCTTTATGGTGGTGAGTGGAGAACAGCCTGGCAGTCGGGACTTGGGGAACAGACTCGCGGACAAACAGGTAAGCGTACAGAGCTGAAGCCAAGTTGGTAGCCAGGACCAGCCAGAAGGGGTTGATGTAACTAAACAAAGTGTAGAAAAAGCAGAAATGTAATACATCTTCATTTAAAAATAATTAATAATACATCTATTTACATAGCATCTTTTGAAACAAGGTCACAAAGTGCTTTACAATCAAACAAACATCAAATTAGACAAATAATGCAGACAACAAATAAGATCCCAAACATGCAATATAAACAAGATAAAACTGTTAAGTCGCATCAAGGTCTTTTATACAGCGTATCTAAGACAACAGCTGGTGCGTTTAAATGCCTTCCAGTAAAAAAACTAATTACGACCGGTGTTAAAGTAATGTACAAGTGTAAATATTGGGGTTAAGACTCTATAGTGTGTTTAATGGTGTCATTTTACTTGAGTAATTTACAAATTAGGGATTAAAACCCTCCAACAAATATATAAAATACTACTTTACCTAACTATAATACATATTAGGGCACCACGATGTCATTAAAATTGGAGAATAACCTAACTAATGTGATAATGCAGCTAAGATCCTACAGTATTATAAATATTGGCCTACGGTATTTAGGTAGCGCAGATTTGGATTTTGAGCCAAATGTATTGGTGTGTCCAAAGCACCACCAACTCTTACCCTTGTGCCCGCCTCCACTGTCCTCCGATGATGCTTGCCAGCATGCCTGAAAGACCCAGACAAGCCTCTAATACTGCCACCCTGAAGGTGCGAGACCGCCTGTCACTGGTGTCAGCCACATACGCGAAGCAGCCGGCCAGGATGGCATTAAAATCACCTGAAAGGCCACTGAGCAGCCTGCCCACCAGAAAGTAGACCACAGGCAGCTTGAGGTACATCACCACCAGGTAAACCACCGCCTGCAGGGCCATGCCCAGGTTAGGGAAGATGAGGACCGGTCTGCGGCCTGCGAGGTCGCTCCACGAGCCCAGGAGAGGAACCACCAGCAGGCCAACAGAAAAGCCTCCCAGACTGATGTACAGGTTCCAGTGGGCTGTTAAGGTTTCTACCTCCTGAAAAAAACACACAAGGGTAAGCCAGGTCAATCAGACTGAACAGGGACACCGTGATAGCACGTAAAGACATTCATATCGTTGCTTCTTGTGTCTACCCTAAATGTAATTTAGTCTGTCAATTGCGTGTGTAATCAGATGCATATAACAGATCATCTAATCTGTCTAACAGACTGCTGGTGCACCGCTTCAAATTATGCATGTTAATCAGAACCCTCTTGCTTTGTTTCAACTTTTGTTCCTCTTCATCAAACTGTTTGAGGGTTACATATTGAGTTTTTTCTCATTCTTTAAAGGGTGTTTTGTTTTTAATTGCCAATGATTCTGCTTCTTTGAATTACTAATGACAAATACCTCTTAATCCACCTACAATATTTTTTATTACGGCCTTGCCTTTAAGCTACCAGAATGATTTATGTTTTTTATGTGTTCTCAGTGTACTTTTTTTTTTTTTTTTTTTTTTTTAGAAAATGGTAATATTAATCTCCCCTATTATGCGTCTTTGGATGCTGTGCATTTCATGCTTCTGTCCTGCATGTTTGAATCATTTTAAAGTACTTGGCAAGGTACCACAAAGACGGTTTTTATGTCTTTACTATCATTACTATTCTATTTTTATGATAGCTTTCCATGCATCGGTCTGAATTTATTTAAGGTAACCACTTAACATAGGTTAGATTACCTTTCCACACAGACCAACTTAACCTAAATGCCCTCCGGCACTGAGTGTTTTACGGGTACCTTCTGGAGCGGGTCGGGGGGCATGGAGCTGTTGCCGCACTCCGACCTCTTGGAGCCGTTGTAGCCGAGGTCCTCGCTGATGCGGTCCCACAGATACTGGGTGGACAGAGGAGCCTGCAGGGCCAGAGAGAACATGGAGAGGAACATCACCGGCTCCACGGACACCGGCAGGCAGCACGGAAACGGCGGGCGGACGGAGCTGGATGTCGGCTCACCGGCCTCCTCTTTGTGGCCGAGCGTGTCGGACAGTTGGTCGTCAGTTGGTGCGGCGTCGAGGACATCTCCGGGGAGTATCGCCGCGGTGTCCGGCTCGTCCATGGCGAACCGACTGAACTGTAAACGTCAATAGCCGGTATGTTTTCACAGAAAATGTGGCTGAGACTTCCACAGTTTATGAGTGAAATGCGACGCGTTAACTTGAAGCGAAGATATAGCCGCGGAGCTAACAAGCTAGCTAACGAGCTAGCTAAAGATGCTAACGCAGGTCTGTTGCCGGTGCTTCTGTGTCTGTTAGCTTTCATAAAACGAGCAGCTTAAAGTTAACTTATTTACCAGCTCAGGAAAAAATTAAAGGAAGCGATACTAGTGCAACATTATAGTGTGGACTCAGCAACCTCATCTGGACGAAGGGGTGTACTACACTTTAATTTTCTGCTAACCTTCACAGTGGTAGATTTCTATGGGGAGGAAAAGGATGTGTCCCGTTTAATATTTACCACACATGCATTCATACACCACCCCAAGAAAAAAATGACATAAAGGAGACATTCAGAATGTCTTGAACATGAGCAGAAATGGTGCTGAAATACATTAAGGTTAACTTTTTAATTACATAAAGTAAATTTACATATTAATATTCAACCTCCTCTGACAGATATTTTTCATACAGGTGGCAAGATGAGTCACACAAAGTCTTGGGGTTGTATAGCAAAACCAAAAGCCATAACTGAATATCAGGAGTTTTGTTATACAGTTGTTTTATAGAGGCAATTAAAAAAAATCAATATGATATAATAGTAAAGAAATCAAATACTGATATACCTTGGCTCAGTATTTTCGCTTCTAGCACTAACAATCTGCATCTATGTTGAATTAGGTGAATTACTTTTATGTCACTTATTTTGCATTATATATTTTGAATTCATTGACATTACATTGTAGAAATCTGCTTTCATTTTGACACAAGAGGGCCGTTTTTTGGAATTTTTTGTCTTCTCCAGCACTAAGATAATCTCTCCGCCTTCTTTACAAAAGGGTTATTACAGAAAGTCCATTGTTGACTTTAAGGAATTTTATTATGCTGTTGTTTTATAGAGACCTTTTGTAAACTAAGTCAATATAATAGTGAATAATTCAAATACTGATATACCTTGGCTCCTTATTTTACAGTGTTTCATTTCACTAATTGTATGACTTCTACCATCAGTTTGCTGCTCCTGTGTTAAATTAGGTGAATTACTTTAAAGGGGGTGAATTCTTATGCAGTCATTTGTTTTACATTTTATATTTTCAATTAATTGCTATTTTGTTGTAGAAATCTGCTTTCACTTTGACATGAAAGGGCATTTTACCGTAAATTCTTGTCAAAAAAGCCAATTTAAATTGACCATAATTTATTGTTAAAAGATAAAAAAGAAGAAAATTTCCAAGATGGATGAATATTTTTTTTATAGGCACTGCACAACCACTCTGGTTAAAAAAAAAAAAACTGGACAAAAAAAGAAAAATATTTAAATTTTTTGCTTTACCAAACGGATCAGATTTTTACTCTAATATAGCATCAGCTGTGCTATGTAGAATATATAAAGCACCAGCCCTTGAGCCAAACGACTGTCTAAAAAAGAAATTAGATTAGCTTTATTAACCAAACAAGTTTAAATATTAAAGTTAAGGCCCTACAGTGTTGTTTATGATGTGACCTGTCACCTGACTAATTTAAATATTAAGAATTAAGGCCCTACAAAAATTGTATAAAAATAAAATACAACTTTATCAAACTATAATAAATATTAAGCGTAAGATCCTACAATATTATTAATTATGGACATTAGGCTGACCAATTTAGAACTGAAATGCTGACCCTACAGAAATATACAAATCCAAAAATTTCCTGGATTTCCTTTGAGCAACCTTAATTTTAATTTTTTTTCTCTCTCCTTTTGTCTTTGTAGTTTGTTTTTTTTTTTGTCTTTCTTTTTCTCATTTCAGTCACTCCCTTTTACTACAACAGACCTCCAGCTGGCCCAGGTTCAGGCAGATAGTTGTTTGAATTTGCTAATTGCCAGTTAATTTACCACTGATAAGATAAGGTCCCACACACACATGTAAAGATGTAATATCCCCAACCATCAGATACCAAACATGACAGAAGAGTCAGTCATGCTTCGACTTGAGTTGAATATTGAATACACAGTTATCTAAACAGTTTATCTGAAGGAGAGTTAACATTTGAAAGCAGAACAGAATGCTTGAGAGGCTTACTGGATCATACTCCATTATATTTTGAATTGCCACCTGGTGTCTGCTACACTTCACTACAGCCTGATGAAGAAAATTCCACATGCTTTTGCTACAGACACCCCCCGTCCCTAGTGTCATACTTTATTCCATTACTTTTATCACTGATAACTCCCTTTGTCATCTACCATTACTACCATTTGTTGTCTTTTGTTATTGGTAGCTATTTGCCAGGCCCCTCATTCTCTTACTTTTTGTTGTCTACTAAACCTTTTTACTCAATCACCATTTGTCATTGATTAGCAACTTTCTGCAAACTGGCCACTATTTTTTCTGTTTTTACATACTGTCCCCTCCCAAGTGTATAAAATGTTTGACTATGTAAATGTTCTGGGTCGGCTTACCTTCACAGACTCACGCTCTGTGTTGGTAACCCCACAGGATACTGGAATACTAATAAACACCCCACTACAGCACACTTCACATGAGGACTTTGGGTACATTTCTCCAACAAACAAAATCTTTGACATAAGTAAAGTGTACCACTGGAAATACAAAGGTTATGGTGAAAAATAACCAAATACAAATCTCATGAATAGAATAAAATAAAATGTAATTAAATGTTATTTTACTAGTTCTTTTGTGGCTTTTTGTTGGTTGTTTACATATATGAAATATGATTGTCTCAGTGCTGTCAAAGTTTTCATATTGTTGTTCTGTAGTCAAACACAGCAACACTGTTAATGTGTGCGCGCACACAATTGCATGCGCGCGCGCACACACACACACACACACACGCACACACGCACGCACAGTGAAGGTAGGATGGTGATCTGGTTTGTCTGCATTTCAGCCTCTGTGAGACGTTTTTCACTGGAATCAGAACATTGTTCTCTATAAGTTACACCCACACAAGTTATTTACAAATCCTGTAACTATGCTGTCTAATGGAACTTTGTATTTATTTTTATTATTATTTTTTAGTTATCCTTCTACAAGACAACAACACCGTTGTGACTTTGTAGCTGCTATCAGGCACATTCATGAGTTATGCTTATATGTATTTATTCTATTAACAGCTGTAGATGTCTATACCATTACATTAATAAATGTTCTCAATGTGCTCACTCACTTTAAGAAGCAGTCACTGAGGCTTTTACTTCCAGCTCCTAGTATGAATGGGTTGCCACCTGCGATAGTGATAATCACCATTTAGTTTGTTCTTTACAGCTGACACTGACAGAATAGCTGTCACATTTTACAGTTGCAATCAAAAAGATTAGTTTTTCTGTAGATTAGCAGTAGCTCCTGAGTGTTGCTTACCTTATCTGCACCCTAATAAACACATGAAAGCTCTATCCCTGCCATGGCCCTCACTCTAAAGTTAATTTTTAATCCTTCGTCAGGGTGACATCCTGCATGCATGGCAATATGTATTGTGAATTGATGTGTTACCACCTGACATAAAAGTTAACTGGTGTCACTAACTTTTTTTTATCTTCCGACTCTTCAATGCTTTGGATGTCCATCTCACTTTTGGGATCATGGCTGGATTTTTAAAATGTTTGTGGAGGTTTAGGAATTTCATTGTAATAATCCTTACACCTCTCTTACTTCTGGCTCTGCCGCTTGTCAGCCCAACCCCGGTAAGAAAATGAATACATGTATGTATGTTTTTCTATGTTAAGACACATCTTCAGACATACTGTGTACTTTAAATGTGCCTGTGCAATTGTGTGATGTGTATCCAAAACTATACAATATATACTGTATATTAAGCCATCATTATGATAATTCAAATGTTGCTGAACATGCATAGCTTTAAAAATGTGCTTCTGGTGTTGAATTTCATTGTTAGGATATCGTATAAATCATTAATAATTCTCACAATGCTGTGCCACAAGCTTGGATAAAAAGCCAGCATGTACAGCTCACATCTCCTCAGATTGATAACAAAATAATGTACCATATGTAAAAGTAAAGGCAGAATGCAGCCTTTTATCTCTTTTAGGATTACAGCTTGGAGCAGCTTAGTCATCATCTGTGGACAACTGATTAGATGAAGCCAACAAAATCACTTGTGGTGTAGTATTTTTGCTATTTGAGTTAAGTTAGCATGGCAGGCATCCTAAAGTCAGCCGTACCGTATACTTGAGTTTAATATGTCTACTTGGTAGCAGATATGACTGACTTATATTGCCATATCGCCACAGGTGAAACATCAAAGTGTTCCCAGGTGTTTTACTACTTAGTCTTATATCTGATATTTGACCTTTGACAAGAGGTGTTTTGAACATGTACAAACTGCTTCAAAATGATCCTCCTTATGTCTAGTACATGAATACAACAGAAGTCCAACAAAGTGCTACTCAGGTCTAGACTGACAACAAACAGAACAAGTTTAATCCCGGAGATGACCAAGTCAGTTTCTAGTGTAGAGTATCTAAATCCCCAACCAGAGTCTCCTTAAAGGCTGGAGACTCTTGAACTATTTTCTACTTCTCTGCATTTGTCTGCAATACTTTCATGTCCACCACAGCAGTGCTCAGGTGGGTCTTTACCATTATATTCAAACCTGTCTTGTGTCCTATGCTGCAAACAACCTAGAAAAACCTCTATTAAGAAAGCTGGAGCATATAAACTGATTCACTAATATTCTTAGTCCTTAACACATGCAGATGATATGAATGATAAAGCAGTTCACCATGGCTCAGATATTTGTTTCTTTCCTTGCAGGTTGTTTGATAGGGAGAAAGGCCCGTAATACTTCACAGTTGTATTATATTCTATTATCACAATAGAAATACATATAAAAATCATATTGGGCCTATATTTTGCTGCCACTACCACTTCTGCTGCTGCCGCTGTTTTAGCTGATTATACTTGGCAGTAAAAATTGTTTTTATGTTTAAGATCCAAGCAGTGTAAGGTTACTAGGATTAAGCAGTGCAAAGGTCATGGTGCTCTTACGACAGGTGTAACAAAACTCTCTTGTAAAACTTACTGTATATGAGATACATAAAGAAAGCAGCAGGAGATGTTATCTTAGTGCTGAAGTAAAGCATACCAGAGAGAGGTGTACACAAGAGAATCTTTGGATGATGGAGACACCAGTATTAAGAGCAGGAACAAAAGAAAAAACATAAATCTCCAGAGAGGAAGATTATAATATCATATTTTGTATTATAGTATTACACTTTTTTTTCAGTAACATGCAAGTCATGTTATATTAATACAGACTGACTTTAAAATTTATGATACTTAGTGTTTTAAATTAATTTCCTAAATCCATTAAAACTATATTTGAAAAATAAAGAGAGCCATAGTTCCAATAGTATTGTATCCACATCTGTAGCCAAAATTTGTGAGACCACTACATCAAAATGAAAGACCTTTGATAATCAAAAAATATATTAGTTGCTTTACGTTGTCTTCTTAGCAGTAATATGTCATGGAAAGACCTCCGTCAATGACCCTTTGTACCATGTAATCTTTGACCAAATTGAAAAGTGGGATCATGTTCAGGGGCTAAATCAGTTCCATTAAATCAAAGACTACAATCTCCGTCCCTTTCTGCTCATCGCAATTCATGCAAGTTGGACTAGATGTGGTTCTCTGAACATTTGGTCTTTAGCTGTTTGCTTTTTATACAGCACAGTAATATACTACATATGAGAAAACAAAATAAGTAATGAAATACATTCCCTCTGTCCATAAATGTAAATACAACATGCAGCAACAAATTTAGAAAAACAGAAAAGAAAAGAGACAGGATGTATTTTCCATAGTCTTTAAAAATCTTTAACATATTAAAAATAAATCAAACAGCAGTTATTATAATGTTCACCTCTAATTAGGTTTTCTGACCACTCATAGAACTGAGACAGCATAGTCAAGATTATATAGTATTGTGTATTGTGCTCACCTAAAAGCTAAAAAATATATATTAAGGTGTTCCTCAAGGTTCCATTTTAGGTCCTGCACTTTTTGAACTTTTCCTGCTGCCACTTGAAAATGTCACAAAGAGGTGTGGCATCAAGCGAGATATTGTAACTGACCTTTATTTGGTTAGCCAAAGTGAAGAATCGTCTCATGTTTTGTAGCCCTGTTACATGCTTTGACATCTTAACTTCTGTCTCAAGTACATGTCAACACCCATTCAGACTAATTGTATTAAGTACATTAAACAACACAGTCCTTGTTTGCATTTATAGGAGGCAAAATGTGGTTTTGCGATAATCCTCATGGCGCTGTACTGGTGTACAGAGTGTATCCCTCTGGCTGTGACAGCTCTGCTGCCTGTTGTCCTCTTCCCAATGATGGGCATCATGGAAGGAACTGAGGTAGTTCTAAATCTATACTTGATAGTGATCGATTATTACGTTTTAAATTTTTTTAAATTATTATTATTCTCCCTATTTTTTTGTAGGATTAACAAGTCAGCGAGCTCCAGAATATTTTTTGCTCTTCAACATGATTTTATTTTGATTATCTTTTCTTCTCTTGTCCAGGTTTGCATTCAGTACCTGAAAGACTCCAACATGCTGTTTTTTGGTGGGCTGGTGGTGGCCATCGCTGTGGAGCACTGGAACCTGCACCAGAGGATCGCCCTTCAAGTTCTGCTTGTTGTGGGGGTGAAGCCATCACTGTAAGATTCTTAAATATGTGCTTACAGACACCTCTGTTACAGCTGCATTACCAGTTATTAAGGCCCACCTGTCCACATAACTACCCATATACTTGAAATGAGGACTATCAAAATGGAATAATGACTTTTTGAATGCAAGACCTGACGTTTACACAGCCCTGAATTTAATCTAGTCCCATATCTTTGGGTTGAATTGGATGGCCAGCAGCATCAGTGGTCAGCATGTGTTTCACTGGGTGGGACCAAATCGCTGTAGTCAGGTCATGTTAATGCCCATGGTTATAGAATGAAATGTTCAACAACCACATACGACTGTCATACACACTTTCTTCAAACTTTTCTTCATCATTCATTTATTTTATTCGCTTCCAGCCTGATGATGGGTTTTATGAGCACCACGGCCTTCCTGTCCATGTGGATCAGCAACACAGCTGCCACAGCCATGATGCTGCCCATCTCCAGCGCTGTGCTGCAGCAGCTGTCTGACACAGAGGCCAACGCTGAAGAAAGAGAATATAGGCTGACTGCTGCAATGGCTGGTCAGGACAACCAGACGTTTGAGTTGGATGACACCAAACAAACCAACAACAAGGAGCTCAAACCAGAGGACAGCAGCATCAGCATGGGTGTGTTTAACAGTTGCAGCCTTGTTTCTATCCCTTATTATGAACTTTATATTTTTCTGGTTAAAGAGTTTTCTGGGTGTTTTTATTTTACTGATGTTGCTGTAATGGTGTTTGCAGATAAAGATCAAGATGGTAACTTCAAAGGCATGAAAGAACTCACGGAAAATGGTGTTACATCAAGTAAGTTCTTCACTTTTTCCTGAGGTATCTGCCCCTTTTAAGAACAAAAAGGAGCCAGCAAATAAGCACAAGCATACAAATTCATAAGGTGCAAATTCTTCAACAGAACGTATAATTTAAGGAGACAAGTGCAAAAATACATACCAAATGTATTCTTGCTGCATTGTAACATATCTAAAATACAAATCTTAATATGTTGCAAAAAAAGACCCTCACTCTGTTTATTTAGTTTTTATTTGTTAAATAATTTGCTACTGTCTTAGTATAGAAATCAAAATACACTATGACAGAGCTGCTGAAAACAAATTCTAAATTCACAGACTAGCCCATTCTGTAATTCTAATAATTTCATTTTACATATGAGACACTTCAATCATTAATATGTCTTTACAACACCAAAGGTCTCTGCTTTTTCCCTCTAGATGTTTGTGACATGAGTCCTGACTCAGAGCAGCGAAGACTGAAGAGGGAGCAGAAATATGCAAAACTGTTAAAAGGCATGAGCCTGAGTGTTTGTTACTCCGCCACCATTGGAGGAACGGCCACTCTCACTGGATGCACACCCAACGTCATTATGAAGGGCCAGCTTGATGAGTATGACCTGAACATAGACAGATTTAGGCACAATAAAATGGGCAAGTTATTTGGATACACACTCATCTTCTGGTCTTGGACTAACTGACTGAATTCAGAACATTTCTATTGCTAAAATTTTACTCAGATTGCTTTTTTGAGATTAAGTTGACAACATCAGTGGTAGCCACAGCCTCTGTTAGGGTAAAAGTCCATTCAGCTGAGCAACAGGACGGGACAAGTTCTGATCAAGTCTCTAGTTTCACTCAGTCAGTATTTGAGAGAAAAAAACAATGTGAAAATTCTAAATTGGACACACTGAGTTGTCATATGTAGGGTGGGTCACAACTCAATATGCAGTATGGGCATTTTCACAGTGTACTGTCAGAATAGTAACTAATGTTTCACCTAAATGGTTTTGATAACTGGATTACTCTAACTTTCAAAAGCTCCTTTCATTTTAAAAACAAGCCAAGTACATCTGGCAAAACTATTGTTTAGATGTATTTTTATCTATCGAGTTATAGACTTGCTCATCTCTCAAGAGAGTCCAGTCATGTGTTTAGTTTGTTTTCTGATCATTTCTTTCTATCATCAACAGACTCTTTCCAGAAAACGGGGGCATAATCAACTTTGCAACCTGGTTTGGCTTCGCGTTCCCCACCGTGGTGCTAATGCTTGCCCTGTCTTGGTTGTGGATCCAGTTTATGTTTTTGGGCTTTAAGTAAGTTATTGTGTGTTTTAGGTCGTGTATTTTTACTCTTAAAGCATCCACATTAAGAAGAAAGAGATGAATTCATTTTTACATTGTGTTGCTCCAGCTTGAAAAAGTCCTGTGGATGTGGCACAAACAAAGATGGTGACAGGGAGGCCTACCGAGTGATCAAAGATCAGTACAAAAAGTTGGGCGGGATGACCTTCGCTGAGGTCTGTGTGCTGGTTATCTTCACGTTGGTGGTTCTGATGTGGTTCACCAGAGAGCCTGGGTTCATACCCGGCTGGGCCACTGTGCTCTTCAACAAAGACAAACCGTAAGTACATTGTTGTTACACAGCTTTGGCAATGTCTAAATTACACCACAGCTTTTAGGGTGTAAACTTGCCATAGCAGAATTTAAAATGGGACCAACTAGTGAAGGTATGTCAATGATTGAATATTGATCTCCATGATACAGAGTATCTGTGTGCATCTGATTGTTGAATCATCCAATCAGTCAACCCTTTGTCCATTCTTGTGTGTTTATTAACACACTTCTCATTGCAATACCGGAATCACAACATGAAAGGTTGTTGTTTTGCAATATTATTACGTTCAACAGATATTTTACATGTTGTTTCTCAACAGGTACGTCACAGATGGCACTGTGGCCATATTAATGTCATCACTCTTCTTCTGCATCCCGTCTAATTTGCCCAGATGCTTTGGGAAGTCCAAAGATGGTAAGTTTGCCAACAAGTTACCTTAACAATAAAATTATGTGTAAATTAACTATGCATATTTTAAGGATTACTTTATAAAGATATGAAATAATGAAAGTGTCCATTAGGGTGGAATACGTATGTTTTCATTTTCACAGCAATACTGACACAACTGTGACTAAAAAAACAAAACTCAGCATGTTAACAGAGAAATAAAAGTATATTCTCCTGTATGCTGAAGCAAGAATTCAGGAACTTGATCTCTTTTCAGTTATCCAGTATACGGACACGTCTGGACAGCGCAATGGAAAGTGCTTGTTCACTGTTGTGTCACATATTATATTTGCGACATGTCACATGAAGATAGAAGTGCAGTCTTCTGAAAATGTCTTCTCTTTATCTGTGACATCTCTGTGTTCTCTTATAGTTAAAGATACCATCAATAACTTTTACTGCCTGTGGCAACTCATCTCGCTGATTCAGTGCTTTCAAATGAACTCAGCTCCTTCCTGAGTTGTATCTTGATAGCCTCAAGGTCAAGCCTGTACAACAGTTAGTGCTGTTCTGTTCCTTAGACAAACTACTTTTGTACCAATGATTATTTTTTTCTCCTTTGGTAATTTAAGTTGAGCGTGTCCTGCTTCTGCCTACAAGTGACACCGCCTTCGCTGCTCCTCAAAAAATGGAAAAGCAGTGTGTTTTGTACACATAGGGGTGCCACAATGATTAACGCACACTTTAGAAGGTGTGATGCAGACTTGGAGGTGATAAGGTGAAAAGGTTCAAAAGTATAAATCCCGTTGCAACAGGACATGTAAATTATGATTTGGCAACTTACCTGTGTTAGTATTTTATCTTTATGGAGCACTTTCATGGTCACATCATCTTATCTGCAGACAATCAAAGGTAGGTTTTCTGCACCGGTTTAGATATAACATTGTTTATGACTGCCCCGCCCAATACCTGAAAACAAAGTCAGCTATAAAGATAAAGATTTTTACTTGTTTTCTTTTATTTGTCCTTATTCTGTAGGGTCACCTCCAGAAGCCCCCACACCGATGCTTAATTGGGGTGTTGTCAATGAAAGGATGCCTTGGAACATCATTTTGCTCCTGGGAGGGGGCTTTGCTTTGGCCCACGGAAGTGAGGTAACTCTGTTAATTTCCAAAACCACATTTTTCTGAAGATAATTCTGTCTAAATGTATAAGTGTTTGGATACTGATCTGTGTTTTTCCACACTGGATAAAGAAATCTGGACTTTCTAAGTGGCTGGGAGAATGTCTCTTACCGCTGCAGAGTGTCCCTCCTTTTGCCATCTGCATCCTTCTGTGTCTGCTGGTGGCCATGTTCACCGAATGTTCCAGCAACACCGCCACCACCACGCTATTCCTACCAATAGTCGCCTCCATGGTGAGACGTAACAATATGATGATAATAACTCAATCTTTAACTCTTACTCTCACTTACAGCCGCTGCATTAAACATATTATAGCACCATATAACACTAAACATTGTATGAAATCTTTACAAGTAACCCCAAAAATATAACAAAGTTGGTTGCCAGAAGTAACAAAACATAAAATATGTTTTTGATTTTGACATGACTACATCAAGTCCTGGCTGGTTTTGGTGTATTTGTCATTTGTAACTCAATTCAAAAGGGGCTTAAAACGTCATCATGCACTTATGTACTGTGCTTTTTTCTCAGTGTCAATCTCAAGTAAGAGGGTAAAACCTTTACAAGCATGTAAGATCACATATTTTGTGTGCAGGTTCAAGCTGATCATACAGTATATTATCTATGAAGGAATTGATATGATTCTAAAAATATGAAAGAATTAAAATCTTTTTATTGCTTGGAAACACAAAGAGCTGCTTGTTGTAAGAGCTAACCTTAAAGTTGCATGTACAACAGATCTTTCAGCTTCAAAGAGTTGCACAAAATTTATCAATAATTGGAAAAACATTTATTACTTCTACCTGCTCAATTTGCATCTGTGGTAATGTACTTTTTTCCAGGCTACTGCCATTAAAATCCACCCGATGTATGTCATGCTTCCCTGCACCCTCGCTGCCTCGCTGGCTTTCATGCTGCCTGTGGCCACTCCACCCAACGCCATCGCCTTCTCCTATGCCGACCTTAAAGTCATGGACATGGTAAGACCTTTCAGATAAGAAAGATGCCCCATAAGTGGGCACGTTGACATGCACACAGTGTTTTGTATAAAGGGCCATATCCAATTTTTAGATAAGCAGCTTATATTAATCCTTATATCTGATCATTATCATCTATGAACATGCACACAATATCCTGAATATTACCATGGCAACTGTGCATAGGCACACTGAGCTGCAAATGCAAAGTACGCATGCCTCAGCAGCTTGATAAATTGTTACTGATATTATGAGATTGGTCTGGGGCTTAATTTGATGAGTTGACAAAATATTGTTTTGCATTGGATCAGAGTCCTGATATCATTTTGTTTATGATTTATTACTTATCCGGTTGTTCCAGGCCAAGACTGGATTCATGCTGAACTTAATTGGAATCATTGCCATCAACATTGCCATCAACACGTGGGGCGTTGCCATGTTTCAGTTGAATACCTTTCCAAGTTGGGCAAATGTGACCAAGAGTCATTGAATGTGAACTCAAGGAAAATATCTTCCTGTTTATCAGGATTCCACCACTGGAGGATTGCGCTGGCACATGTCTTGGTATTTGTCATTAAGGCTCCATCGTATGCTCACACCAGTGCAGGCTAGTATGCAAATAGGTCTGTCCTTGAGCGATGACACAGGTGCCCCTTTCGATCTTTTACTCTACTTCACAGTGGGTATGCTGATCTGAAATTTTGGAGTACTGTTCTGTGATTTTTTTTTTCAACTGAACCAAATTTCAGGTCATTTAGATAAATCATCTCGGGGACACTCTACCAAGCAGATCAGAAGTTTGTTTTCTCAGTCAAAAATGCCATTTTTCTGTAGGATTAACTTTAATTTCATGTGAAAGACATGTTATTTAAAACCATTTTTAATGCAAGCAGATGCCATTCTGAATTGCAGTTAATATATTGTTGCTAAACATTTACATTGTGAGTTCTAATTGCATTTGTAATAAACAGTGTTACATTATTTGTTTAACCAATAGAAAAATGCCAGTGATTTAGTTTTTTGCTATTTGCATACACTTATGATTGTATCCCTTTAGACAGTATGATTGTTATTTTTTAGCAGATACTTGAATCGCTCCTGTTATTAAAAATACTGAATGGTTAACTATGGTTCTGTGAGCAGAGAAACTCTGTCTAGCCTTTATTTATGAAGACTGGATATGAAGATCTGAACATGATAAACAAACTATCATTCCTACTTTCTCATTTAGTTACTGAGAAATGATACACAGGACATAGAATTATGAAAATACTGTAATTAGTCAAACTAATTAGTGTTTTTTTGTGTCAAACATTCAATATTCAAAAAACATCTTCAGAGTAGAGATGCTGCAGCTGCTAAGGGTTTACTGTACTTTTCGACTGTTAAATTTATTGATGGGCTCAAATCTCATTGCCATCAATACGATTAGGACCACAGCTGATTGAAAGAGAGCCATGGGGACAGAAGGCAAATCCCTTCAAAGGGTCAGTGTGGGAGAAATGCAGAATGATTGAAGGTAAGGAAAGTCTATTAAAGAAGGCTGATTGAAAGCATTTCATTGAACTCCTTGGCAGGGGGCCGTAGATCAGCTGTATGTGAAGGCCTGGAGCTGAAGGGATTTTAAATATGTGAAACTACAGGGCATAGAGGTCAAAAGAGGAAGCAGTCATGAAATCCAGACCATTTTTGTTTAATCCAGGGACCATGCTTCTGGTAAAGGCTGAGCAACAACATCATTCTCTCTTCCTGAATTTGTTTGAACAGTAATGGAAGATAATAAAGGTGTGATGGATGTCTGTGATCGGAGGTAAGACAGCATATTTCTGTTACATGTTCTTTCTTTTTTCCATACTTGATGTGAATGGCTTTTACATCAGCTAAGTCTCAATTTGATTTGTGACTTTGACTTATACTTCAAAGTTTTGGTGGATTGTCAGTATTTGTGTCATTCAGATCACATGCAAGAACTGTTGACATGAACCAGTATGATGCAGAACCATTTGCAGTTCTACTTCCTGGAAAACTTCATGACTTGACTGTGCTTTGCATTTCTGGTTGTGTTTTTATTAACTAGTCATGACACAGAAATTGTGACTATAACATACTTAGTTGTACAGACAGCTGCACATTTTATTATTAAATATCCTTGGGATAGGAGAAGTAATTACTGGATTTATATAGCCTCACCCTGAGCCAAAAAGATGAAGAACTCAGTGATAAAGCTTGCTGCCTCAGGGACTCTGAATGTTTGACTTATCAAAAGACACTCATAAATCACTGTTTCTGAAGATTTTAAATGAGGAAATTGACTTTAACTTACATTTATTCCCTGATTTACAAATCTATTTTTATTGGAGAAAATCATCAGAAGTTTTATGAAGGTAATATGAAACCAACTGTCTAGTGACAGACATTCTCCTACTGAGAAATGTTTAGGTGTGGCTTTGTGCAAAAGCTTTTACCAAGAAAATCCTTGAATAGATGACGGAAACAAAAGTACCCAAAATAGATGCTGCTCAGGCATTCTCTGGAAACAAAGTAAGCAAACAACTTTGTGTTATCATAAAAAAAAATGTGAGAGCACGCACTGCCGAAACACTAAATTTGTGAAGGAAAAACCAACATTCAGATATTCCCCAACTGGTAAAGATTACAGATCTCTAATGTTTAGGGCAACAAAGGAGGTGCATTATGATATAACTATGTTGTTTTCAAGATAAAGATTAATTTGCATTTGGTGCCACTACATTCTTCACAGTGGCAGCTTCCAGGGAAGAGGTGTGCCGCAAGTTTTAACTATCTGTTGATTAGATTTATCTTAGTAACCAGACAGGTAAATTTCACAGCATCAGCAACTGTGGATTCGTTGTCAAACCCCCTTTTCCCCACATTTGTCTGTCCTCACAGCTATGTTGGCAAGTTTCTTACATTTAGCTAAGTTATCTTCATTAATGTGATCATGGTCTGTTTTTATTAAAGTGAGGTGTTGATTCTGCATGGATTCATGCTTGTGCTGCTGTCATACTATGTTAAATTGAGATTTATAATACCGTAATTTCCGGACTATAAGCCGCTACTTTTTTCTCACGCTTTGAACCCTGCGGCTTATACAACGATGCGGCTAATGTATAGATTTTTACGTGCGAGCTTCATGCCATCAATACATTTAGCCTCGTCACATCAGACCAATGAAATTACCAAACAGGTCACAGTGGACCAATGAAACTGTTCGAATTAAATCAAACACACTCTCACTAAATTCTTCAAATCAGTCATTTTGCGCTTCATGCACACACCGTCATCATGGAAAACACACAAAGAAATGCATATGATGCAGCTGTTGCAGGCCGAGTCTGCTCTCCTTTACCCTCGGCAGGTTGCGATGTGTGTGTATGTGTGTGTGAGTGTGACGTGAGGAGGAGCGCTGCAGGTGTGTGTGTTGCAGAGATGAGTGTGGAAGCGGAGGCATAGTGAGATGCACCATGATGATACAGCCAGTTATACAGGACAAGAGTGGGAAGCCAGTTCACGTGGACAGTTGCTGCTGGTTCAATAAAGTGCCTCATTCTCCCCCTGCAAAGTTTGTCCGGACTTATATCTGGCGGTTACCATTAACGAGCCCCGCTAAGCTAAGCGGGCTAGCACGACCCGAGGCTGCCCAACCGCTCAGCTAAGCGGGCTAGCACGACCCGAGGCTGCCCAACCGCTAAGCTAAGCGGGCTAGCACGACCCGAGGCTGCCCAACCGCTAAGCTAAGCGGGCTAGCGCTAGCCGAGGCTGCCCAACCGCTCAGCTAAGCGGGCTAGCGCTACCCGAGGCTGCCCAACCGCGGTTCGGCGGCCGGCAGAATCGGGTCGGAAACACAGTTTTTAAGTTAAAGGCAACCGATCTGCCTGTCGAAGAAGGAAATAGAGCGTAAGCTTGATATCAGTGAATCAATGGTGAGACGTTGGAGTCGGCCGCGTGAACTGACTCAATGCGTTTTACTGCGATGTTACAGGCACTGTTCGGAAAAAGCATACTTTAATTAAAAGTTTAAAAAAATCTTTCTGTGTAAATATCTCATGTTACAACGTGGACACCTGCGGCTTATAGTCAGGTGCGGCTTGTATATGTACAATTTTTTTTTTCTTTTTAAATTTAGTGGGTGAGGCTTATATTCCGGTGCGCTCAATAGTCCGGAAATTACGGTAGTCTAACTTCAGCGATAGTGAATATATTGTCAGTGCCACTCACGACACAAATTTACAAAGAAAAAACAAGTCAATAACAAATAATTTTTATTCAGTTGTTCCCATTTTGGTAGTTCAGTAGCAAAATAGGACAAATCAAAAACTTGGTCTGATGATACTTGAAAAATTAAAGTATAATCAAAGTAATTATATAATCAGCCTCAAGAGACCACCAGTGTTTGTGTCAATTGTCATGACAATCCATCCAGTAGTCTTGGAGCTGGAAAACAATTATTTAGAAATGTAGAATGTTGTTCTACAGGTACCAGCTGTAACAGGAGCTACCAGAGGGGTGGTTTTGAGTATTTTGGCAGGTATGTCTCTCTCTCTGTCAGTCGCGTTGCAACTGTAAAAGACTTTGCAGTTGTGCCATTAAAATCAAATTGAAGGCCGACTAACAAGACAGGTGAGGTCTGACCCATGAGGACTAAATTTTCGACAACGTAATAACATTTTGGCTGCTGTGATCTATTACCGGATGGTCTCTTCATAGCAGTTGAGCCAGCATGTGTACATTCCATGTAGTTGATAGAGGTACCGCAAGGAACTACATGGATGAATTTGTTAATTTGTGTGATTTATATCAAAATTGTACTTTAAAATGAAATACTTCTGCTGCTCCTCCAGCCACTCCATTTACCTTGATGAACTGGATCATTTATCAGAGCACAGATATCCTATTGTCCTCTTTCTTACCCAGCTCTTACCAGACTTATTATCTCTCAAATCAGACCTCTGGGACCTCACTTTTCTGTGGAGATGCACCAAACTCTTGTAGCACTACACAAGAACCTGCCTGAAGATCCCTCGTTGCCAGGTACACGATGCTAACAAAGTGTAAACAAGTTCAGTTAGCAGCCAGCTAACAGCAGAGGAGGTCTGCAACACCAGCTATCAGGTACTTCCAGCGCAGCCTTGATATATATCCCCAGAAACTTTCATCATTAACATCTTGAGTCATCCCTCATCTGGCAGTTTCACAACTACATATGTCTTGAGTTGTTAATAGACAACAATATATTCCTTAGACTCCCCATTGGTCAGTTAGAACTGAAGATGCCCTCTAAAAGTAAGGTGTCACACCTTGAAGAACGAGAAGACCTGAAGCTCATAGGATTACCATGCCCTGGATGACCGAGTATCTACACAGACTAGTCAGCATCAGCTGGAGTCTGCAAACTAATTCTACAAACAACAAGAGCAATCAAGCAAATTGGCACCGAGCTACAGCATTATCAGCAAGGACTGCATGCATCTTCAGAGCACAACTCTTCCCAGCATGCTCATCAGAGACTGAATTGGTGGATCTGCCAGCTGATGGACCAGTACCCCAACCAGCTAAAAAATAATAAAGAACCCAGAATGGAGCCCTGTGGAACTCCGCAGCTGAGTGGAAGAAAAAGATACCCTACCAGTTTCTGCTGAGAGTGCCCCTATAGATCAACATTATTGATACCAATAAAAGATTCCTGATGAAGTTTGGATAAAGTTTATGTTGATATGGTCAGCAGCTTAGGTAAGATTGAGGAGAATTGAAACAGAGTAAAGACCTACATGTAGGGCGATCAGTAGCTTGTTAGGGACCCATAACCTGAGCAGTTTCAATACTATGAAAAGTGCAAAAATCTGGTTGGAATTTGCAGGAGACCTGATTCTCATTCATAAAGCGGTAAGTTGTATGGAGACAGTTTGTTCAATCATTTTATATAAAAATGGTAGCTCTGAAATTACTGTCAACTCTAGGATCAAGAGCAGCTTTCTCAATAAGTGGGTCGACAGTGACATGTTTAAAATAATAGGAAAATATGCCAGAGAATAAGAAGTGATTTATAATTGATATATCTGGATCGACTGTCTCAATAATTTATTTAAAAAAAAAAAAAACATGTAGGGATACCTTCAGCTGTGCCGATGGAGGGATTTATAAGTGCATCGGTGTCTAATAGGTTTTGAAGACAGATTTCTTGAAAATGAGTTGGCAGTGTGAGCATGGTATTATGTCAAGCACACTAGAGTCAGGGGAAATAAGCTGCATGACTGCTAAAACTTTATCTTCAAAATAATTCAGAAATTCTTCACCTCACTGGGTCCTGACAGCTGTAATCTGGTAGATTGACATTGGAACTCTTTAGAACGAGTGGGTGAAACCTCAACAAGAACAGCCTTTTGGTTGGACAGTGCAAAATCTGCTAAACCGACTTCCTAGACAAAAGTCATTGGTGAGAACAGGTTAAGAGCCTGACCTTTGTTGCATGACAGTTTCTCAACAAACTCTGTAAGGGTGTTTCTGAACTCCAAGCAGTTTCTGGGCATTTTTCACTCCACTCATTAAGGGCTCATTTTTCACTGCACTGTCAAGACCTGCTCCCCTAACTGGAAACAACACAACTATGGCTACAAGTAGAGAGACCTCAAAAAGTTATTTTGAGCAATATAACAAACTTGGAGTTCCAGAAAACATTTTGTTTTAAAAACTTAAAACTAAAGTTGAATTTCCCACAGGTGTTACCTGTTCTGGCCTTGCTGCTTTTATTTTATTAATCAAGTATGTTTTATTTTTCTCTCAGTCTCTTGTTGTCTACTCTCTGTTCTGTGTAAACACTGCCTGCAGTTCAGCCGAAAAATTGCTGAATTTTTGTCCCGACTTTTGGTCACATTTGAGTCAGTCATTGCTTCTTGGTGCTGTTGTTTTTTGTTTATTTATTTATTTATTTTACAAGAACTTGTGCAAGTTTTGACAGTTTTTAAAGGACACATGTAGATATGAGATATGATATGAAATATTTTAAGCTTTGATTTTGTTTAAAATTGTTCATTTAAAGACTGTCTAAAAATTGAAATTCTGACAGTTCTCTCTGGTTTTACAGTTTCTGTTTACGATAAATGCTGTAATTTTAAAAACATGACTTTCAAATTGGCGGGTGGGTTCTGGGGTTCAGAGCGTTAAAATAACAGCTTAATAAAATTAAAACCAAAACAAAAGAGAAACAGCAGACTTAGATATCAAAATTGCCAGAAGCAGAACCTTGTATTTAGTCATGATTTCTTAAAAAAAAAAAACAAGAAACGAAAAATTCTCAAATAAAAGAGTAGGTATGTAGATTTGTGGGCCTGTAGCTTAAAAGCATGCAGAGTTTTTTATACCTAAAAAATCTGAATAGTGGACCTTATGTCCCATCAGACTGAATAACACTGACGAGATGTTGATTTGCATATAACAGAACATAAAACACATACACAGCTTACATAGAAATACCTGTCATCGTGCTATGATTCATTTCTTTACTTTGAATCAGAGTTTTAAAGGATGTGTCTCATAGAGGTGTGGGCTGATTCGAGATCTTAAAAAAGTTCTGAGGAATCAGAGCGGTGCCGGAAACCACAGCTTCTTTACTTTTAAATAAAAAAAGGCCAATAACATGTTCTAACTCTGGAAAACATGATATTGCAACTGAGAACACCTGAGTACTGGAGCAATTATTTCTCAGGGGACAATAAGACTTTCACTTGAAGAGCCCCCTGGAATCTGTTCCCACATTACTTCCTCCTCAAGATCTCCATCTTTGGCAGAAAGAGCCTTCGGCGGTGGCTTCGCTCTGCAGAGGCCTTGCACTGTAACACAAGAGTTTATTCAATCTGTAATTAATCCTCGGTCTCTGTCATTCTGCCTCGCCCTCTCACTGAGGACAGGGTTTGTTTAAGGTATAGCTACGAGCTAACTCTGCTGCTGTTCCTGGTTCATTGGGAGGATAGGATAAGAATCTACCTGTATTGACATACCTCTACTCCCTCTCTCACTTTCTCCTTCATTACTCTGCCTCCCTCGCTCTTTGCGCTTATACCGTCGCCGTAAATGTTTCAGTGAAGAGCTCAAGTTTAAACCTCTCAAGAGAAAACTAGACGCCCACATGGAGCATCTTAAAATGAGCATAGGAGCTGCCCGCTGGTTCTGAGATTAGTTTGACCTCACATCTCGCAGACTGCAACAGCCTGATTGGTGGGTATGTCCATTAGTTATGACACTAATTGCTAGTCGCTGCATTGGAAACTGAAATTTCCAGATTGACTGCTTCGGTTTACATCCAGTGCTTTTTGGGTTTGTTTGCTACATCTGCCGTGCTGCATGTGTTTTCTCAGAAATGATCCTGCCTGTGTTTACCTGTGCCCATGTTTGTTTGAATACTCAACAGTTAAATGAAACTAGATCACATTTAAGGCAGCCTTTGCCATGGGCGAGCTCAGAAAGCAGCGCACGCTGCCTGTTTTCTGCCACTGGCTGTGATCAGTGGTGTATCCTATGTCCCATTCAGACAAGAAACCATTCAGCCAGGCAAAGAAAGACTGATGTAAGGAGGAAGAGAGTGCTGCCAGCTGCCAATGACTGCACCAGTAGATCTTTTGGAACCTGTTGCAGCAGGTTTTTCTTTCTGTATATCTTATTGCTGGGCTAGGTTGGACGAGTGCCATTTGTAGACACGCACACACACACACACACACACACACACACACACACACACACACACGCACACGCACACACGCAAAATGAGGATGATATTCTGAGCTGCCAAAATCTGAAACCAACCCATCAACCTTTCCATTCACATTTAGACAGCCAATCTAACAGAAGTGCCTCGCTGTCAGGGTGAAGGAGGCTAGACGTGCACACATCCACGAGGGAAATGGACTTCAGGTGTCAGCAGAGGTTGCAGCACTGAATGAGAGAATCTGACTGGGACTACACATCCACTAAGAGAGAGTGTGTGCAGCTACTGAACCTTGAATTTAGGTGAGTTTATTTCACAGTTGCTAATATGTGAATTATGACATTTGCTCTAAAATACAGTCTTATTTATCTAATGTTTACACTGTAACTAAGAGACTCAGTACAGTACTCAGCTGTTGGGTCTGTGCTGTCGCTGTGGGAGCTGAATGCTGCTTAATCTCTCTGAAGTTTGAGTGGCAGCCTTCTCATGTCAGTATATAATGCAAACAGTGAAGCTTGAGATGAACAGATAAGCCTGCTCACGTGTTCTGACAACAGCGAGTATCAAAGACAATGAGCTGCTTCATAAACACCTGCGTGAAGCCGGTGAGATACCGTGCTGATAGCTGCACTGATCCTGACAGATGACGTGTGTGATCCAAGCTCCTCAATTGGCTTGCAAAGGCGTGTTTCAAATCAAAAGTTAATTGAACATAAAAAGAACCAAACATGTTATGTAATATAGACAAAGTGTCTTGATAAGCATTTATGGCCCTGCAGCATAAAGAAATTAAACCTTTTTATTTGCTATCTTTCAATCAGTGATCAGATTTGATCAGCGGTCAACTGTCTGTTGGATTTTATCACAAATGATTTTTTAAAAAAGTCAAAAAAGCACAAATTGTTTTCTAAAATGCCACTTCGCACCTCATGTAGCAGGTGAGTTATTCATACTGAGTGCTTTTAATCCCACCTGACAGGAGGGGTTCATGACACGGCTGATTCTTTATTGCAACTAAAAATATTTTGCCCTTCTACCTTTGGCCAAACCATGAACTTTTGTTAATGTGTTCAAACCATATTGATAAGATCTGAATGCATAGCAGCCGCACTGTCTTGTCTGCAACTTGTCGACTCTCTTTTATGGTGCCTGATTGTTTTATTTTTTTTTTAAAAAACCACATTGACAGAGGTTGCCACTGGCTCTTTTCCAACATCAAAACTCAAAGAATGAAATTTGCATATTAGGACTTGGTCGTGTTACTGCACGAGTTCACCGGAAAATGTGACATAAGACATTTAAGGGTGGGGTGAGGCTCTCTGCACACACCCCATGGAGAATGTGGTCAGTCTCACTTTATAGCAAACAATTATTCAGGGTTCAACTGATGTGAATACCACAGACAGGTTGCGCTTGATTTACAATAAAAGCATTTTTGACTTGAGATGCTGCTGTTAAAGATGTTGTTTAACAGATCCGTGATTTATGGAGGTTTCAAATTGAGGGCTGGAAGAAGAATACAGTGGGTAAATATCATCCAAAGTAATTAAAAAAAAAAAAAAAAGTATAAACAAAACAAACTTATGCATCAAATGTAAAAAATACTACAGCAGTGTGTGTCCTGTCACTGTTATGCCATAAGCTGTAATTTACTACTGTAGCTGGATAAGGTGGAGCTGTTTTTTATTACTGTACATACCGCTGGGTAGTTTTGTTTTTGACAACTGTGAAATAAATGGTACAAATACAGTACAGTGTAATAGTGAGGAAGTACAAGTAGCACAACGATGGTAATTAGTTGTAAATGACTGTAGTACTACTTTAGTTGATACTAAAAGATCCAGTGGGTGACCACTGGAATGTTAAAAGTGAAATTAAAGACTTTTTAGCACTAAAATGTTTGTTGCTTTGAAGAAATATATGTTTGATTTGACTAATTCAAAAAGCTCAAGTGTCATTTTAGTGTCACATAACATTTTTAAATACAGTTTTGCACAAGTCAAGCCCCGGACTTTGTTTCCGTCTTTTCAAATGAAGCACACCAGGAATGGGTGTTTTCGTAGTCAGCATAAACAGGAGGAATAAGTACAACAAATAAAAGTTTTCTTTTATTTAAAATAGAATCTGCTTCTTCTATGCATCAAAATCACAAAAGCCTTAATAGACTTAAAAGAATTACTTACTATTCTATTACTAATCTCAATATCTGTGCCAATGATTTAAAACAAGAACTCACTGAAATGCTAAATATGCAATATTTAGCATTTCAGTGAGTTCACTTAATAAAATGGCCAAATATTTAAAATACAAATGCAGGTGTTTCTGTTAAACTGACTTTCCTATGTTTCTTTATTCTGTTCAGCCTCTCAGTTGTAAATATGACACAGTGAACTGTCCCAATGCTGGGAAGGGCAAATAAGGCCAACTATGTCAATAATGTCAATAATAATCCAGCAGAGAGAAAAAGATGCATGATGATTGATTCAGACATGTGACATCTGCTGTTGATGGGTTCTATATGAATACTTTCATTCACGTACTTAAAAGAGGATTAGTTCGTAGCATATTTTGGCTGAAGCTGCTGCAGACAGAACCACTCCTAAGATTGTTGGCAGCTGTCGAAGAATGTGAGTGAGCACATTTTTACTATGCTGTCAACCTATGATCAGGAGAGCGAGTGTTCGTATTGCACCAAATATTCTCAAAAAAGTGATGGAGACCGAAAGCAGAAACCTCATGTGAACATTTGACTTGATTTGTTTTATAAAATCAGATCAGTTTGGATCCTCACATTTGAATCATGTACTAATTTTAAGCTAGAATGTCATCCTTAATAACATTAATAATAAAAGACACAAACAATTTAAAAAAGCATCCTGTTTTGATAACATTTCCTTTAGGTTTTGAAGTACTTCTTCAAATCCTTGAAGACTTTTCAATCAACTGAACATCCTCATCCAGGTAGATGAAAGTATGTTTTCTCTATACATTTAAAGCAGTAATGTATTAGTGAAAATATAAAACACTGTAAACAATTTCCTTATTAATCTGTTTGTTTGTTTGTTTGTTTTAGAAAAGTTTTAGTTATGTTATACATTTTTTGTTAAGGGCATTGCTTTTTTGGATTATAAAAGAAGTGCAACTTTGTATGCAGGTTAAATGTTTCTACAAACGATTTCAATAGAATAGAGTTTTATTGCTATTTGCACGGGTACATTACAGTGCAGGTACATTAAAGCTTTAACTAAGCTCAAAGAAAAAATAAAATAAACTTAAGAAAAATGTAAGAGCAGCAGCAATAAAAAAAATGTGTTGTTTAACAATCTTCATGGTATTTTCTTCCTTGTTCTTATCAAGCCAATACACACAAACTCACATTATCCTGCTTGAGCTCCTACTTCTCTTACTGTAAGTGCATTTGTTCTGGCTGGTGTCAATGTATCTGTCAACCAAACGAGAGGGTTTGTTGCTGCAGTGATGATAAATCTCTCAACTTTCACCTCGACACTTTAGCCTCTTTTGATCTGAACAGAAAGCGCCACGATTGCTACTTCCTTCTCTTACACACACACCACCAGGGATTCCACTTTCTCTGCCTCAGCGTTATTTGGCTTTACGTGACCTAACCTCCATGGTTTGTTGGCACTTTTAATGAGCTTGGTTTATGTCGGGGCTGAGGTTACCTTTACTGGAAGCAGGGCCACGTGTGTCTCACCTCCGCTGGGATCAGATAACACGTCTTCAACACTCAGTCAGATAAAGGCCCCTGTACGTCCACCGATGTCAGAGTTCGGAGGTTTTAATGTAGCGGCACTGAAAATGAACTCAACTGTTCCCACAACTGCTCTCATGCTGTCAGAGGACGCAGGGTTGTGTATCTCACAGATTTACAGCAGACTAATGACTCAGAAGATATGATCTCTAAGGATCAGTGAACAAAAACATACCATTATCGCTTCCTGTTATGTGGTAACAGCAATGTAACTCAAATGTCACCATTAGCCGCTTGAGTTTTCCTCAAGTCGATTTCACAGTTTATAGGAGCTGCTTGACAATTTTGCTTCTTTGCTTTCTGGATGAGAGTCAGATAAGAAAATTGATGTCTGGTGCTGCCGGCAGCAGTCTGTTAGCTTAGCTTAGCATTAAACTGGAGGACTGGGATCAAGAGGAAATAGAAAACTTGGTTCTCCAAATGTAAACAACAACTCAAGTTTTTGTACAAATTAAACAATCAAGAGAGGAGTTACTCCATCTGAAATCATTAGAGGCCATCTTCCTAACCATCTCTGATTTGCTTGAAGCTTCTGTTTACATCATTTAAAATACTATATATGGAATTTTAGATTGATACTGATACTGAATACTTTCCATGATAATGTTTAGTTGTTTTTTTTTGTTTTTTTTTTTTTTAAACAATGGCCTCTTCCAGCAGTTTTTTATGTTGTACTTTGGAATTTCAGGCAACATCTCAGTAACTGTTAAAGATAAAAGGCTGAGATTTTCACTGTTATATCACTGATTCAGAATCTGCAAGATTCTGTAAGTAGATCAAACAGTCTCTGATGCTGGGTGTGTTGAAATATGGGGAAAAAAATGCAGCGGTAAAGAAAAGTTCGATCTTTGAGCACACATTAACAACAAGATAAGGCAGTCGTCAACTAGTGATACTGACCCATTAGACATCTTTATAAATATCCATTTTTCATGCTGTAAAATATTCAGGCAGAGCAGAGACAGCCGAGCAGAAATAGTTGGAATGACCCATCTGTGACTTTTTGAGTTTTACAGCTGCTAGTAGGCTGATTTTATTATTTTTGCTCGTTGTATTTGTCACAAAAATATGACCATAGAATCAATATTCGCATGCAACACACAGCAAGAATGCAAATAAGTGTGTTTCCAATCCATTGCTTCCGCAGCTTTGTGTAGTGCTTAATTTGAAGCCCCTTACAGCAATTCATCTCCTGCAAATGATGCAGAGCTCTACTGATGAGGCTTACCCCCTCTTTTTTAAAAAAATTTCTTTGCAGGGGCCGATTCTGGTGCAGCATGTCACACTCCCACAGCAGCAAGTCTCAAACGTCAGCCCCTCAGGTCGGCCTCCACACCTGTGAGCCCTGTGGGACCTGCTGCCAGCAGATGGCAGAATCACAGGTACTGAGCTGCTGCTGGCATTTTATGTTTCAACCCAAGGACAACCTTTTTCTGTGGAACACTGGAAACAGTAAATCAGCCCTAACTCTGTTTTCAGGCTGCTTGTAAGCATCAGCAGGACTGAATGCAGGGATTGTTTCTGGATCACACCAAGTATATGCCGACAAATTGTCTGACTTGAACCGTCTTTCAGGCAAACTAATTACAAATCTTGAAGGTATATAGTTAAAACAAACACTCCTTAAAGAATAGATCATATACTTGTTTGCTTTCTTGCAGAGAGTCGCGTAAGAGCACCGATGCCAATCTAATTTCTCTTAATTCAAAGGTAAACATGAAACCTTTGTCAGTGACTGTTTATGAAAGTTGGAAACATCCAGTTGTGCCTTTTTGGGAAGTTATGTCACGTTTTGTCACCTAGCCAGGCAAAACAAAAGTTCTTGTGCCACAAAAAAAAAAAAGATTTCATTATGTTAATATGCAAATTAGAGGCAGTTTGAAAGGGTGAGGCAGTGTTGTTTTGGCTAGTTTTTTTTTTTTTTTAACCATAGGAGACCAGATTTAGCCGCTCTGGCCTTAGGGGTTTCCAGTGAGTATCCTGGCATCATCTTTCATCTTTGTTGAAAAAAAGGGGTGGAGACAAGGATTACACACTCCGAAAGCTGGCTCAGCAGTTCTGTAAATGGTAATTTGCATCTGTAATTATGTACTGACAATCACACCGCAGGCTAACAAGGAGAATGATGTCTTATCCACCCAGCAGGAGAGCAACACCTTCAGCCTGAGGACTCCAGCTGCCAACAGGAGGCACAGCGCTGATGGCGTCACCAGTTCGGCTCCCGGTCGAGGGCCCGTCGACTCCGACCGCTTCCACCCGTACCGTCGACAGTTCAGCGAGGGAGCTGTGGCGGCTGCTGGGTGTGTCCAGCAGTGTTCTCCTCCCTACAGCCGCCTGCAGGAGGTTTGCAGCCCTGAAGCTTGTCTGCACAGCGACGAGGCGCCAACATCCTGGGAGCAGTACAACGACAGCATTCAGGTGTGTAGACCTATAATGCACCCAGGTTCAACCTCACTGCTTCACTTCACACTTTCAGGTTGACATCAGGAAGGTGACTTAACAAGTCCAACAGGCTATTACCAAATCATATTACACAAACACATGCCTGCTCACACTGAAGCAGCTCAGTTATGTGGCTACATTCAATGTTTTTATAAGAACAATACATTGAATGACACTTTAAAGCATTAAGGTCAACAACCTCAATTAAACCCAGCAGCTCTGTTGCACAAGTTTTGATGGGCAACAGTTTAGTTTTTTCCCCCTTCTCTCTGCAGAGTTCATACCCAGACCTACCAGCTGTACCAGTGGAGTCCTGCTTTCTGTCTCGAAGTTATCCGTCATACAGTTCATCGAGTTCATTGCAACAGGTGAGTCAGGATTGCAGCAGGAGATGGGATGTCTGTAGATGATTAATATAAACACAAGTGGTATTTGGAATTAAATTTCTGATTTTAAGGTATTACAATATGTGTGCACACAGTATTATTATTTATCCTTTGCGCATCTCAAGTTGTTTGCACCATATACTAAGCTAAATTGCACATTCTCACGTGTATAATTTGCACATTCCTGCACATTATCAACATTTCTATTCCATTTCACTGCTTTTATAACACCTTGAATTTGCTACACTGCTCATTGCTCTGTCTTGTAACACTGACTGTCTTCTGACTTGCTTTTTAAATGTTTTTATCCTTCTTCAAAAAATTTCTGTGTTTATTTTTATGCACCAAAACACAAATTCTTCAAATGTAAAAAACCTACATGGTGATAAAACTCATTATGATTCTGTAGTTTGCACCAACTTGATTATTTGCTAGCAGTCAGCTCATGGTTTTGTCTGTTGTGTGTGTGCTGGTTGTCTGCAGGTTTCATCTAGATTGTATCCAAATAATGACCAGTCCAGCAGCTCAAAATATTCTCTCCAAAGTGTCTCGACTCCATCGCACCAGGAGAGCACACCACAGTCCCTCTATCCCAAGCCCATTTACTCATACAGGTAACAGTACACCATACTTCACCATATTTAACTGTTTTTATATTTTTTCCTCTACCTTCAGCAAATAGAAATGCATTTAAATCAACAATGCTTAGGATTGTGACATGACTATCATCATCAAATGAATCCGTGCATATGTGTGGTGCTTTTTTTTGTACAAATCTGAATTAGATGCTAATGGAAAATGTCTTCTTCATCGCTGCAGCATCTTGATTTTCATGGCTCTGAAGAACAGTAAAACAGGGAGTCTGCCGGTCAGTGAAATCTACAGCTTCATGACGGAACACTTCCCATATTTCAAGGTACGACGATACATGTCATCTTTAGCGCACTCACAGATTTGAACCAAATTAAAGATTCATTTGCACAAGCACAAAATGAATTCCCAGACACTGAACTGACATCTGGGCCACCAGCTTTATGGACTGGAAGTCTAAGTTTGTGCTTACAAGGTTGCAGCAACACTTCTTCTAGCTGTTCTCTGAACTTAAGGCTCAGGTTTGCCCAGTGTTTTCTTCCAAGTTAAAGGTCATTCAAACCATTTGTGTCGGTTGAAGCTGACATTGATTATCCTAATAAAACCCGTCTAATGAGTAACGGCACTGTTTGTTACTCCTGCAGCTGAAAAGAACCTGTTTACGCCAGAAACCCTAAACCATTCAGAAAATCACACTTGATAATGAAAAGCAAAGAGATATAATTATTTAATTTTGCTCCAAAGGTGGTTTTTGTAGATGTCATCTCTTATAAATTCATGCCCCGGTGCATTAATGTCAATTAAAAGAGGCAGCTGCAGGGTTGGCCCTCTGTTTGAACCGTGGTCATCACAAATGCTGCACATTTTCCAAAGGATTCCTCCTAATCAGATGAGCTGAGACTCACCTCTGGAAAGAGCTCCGAGGCTTGCTGCCATTCATATTCAAGAAGGCACCGTATATATGGCTGCTTTCCAAACAGCTGCCTGTATCATTAAACACAGGCTGCAGGGCCAGAAAGTACAGGAGGCAGATGATTAAAGTGATACTCTGAGGAAAGTCAGGTGCATTTTGCAAAAGCTGATTTTACATACTTTGTAAATATTGTTCAGTTCAGTTCAGTTGAGTTCAGTGGACACTTGTTCTGGCACGCAGATATTCTTCACTGCCAGAGCAGATGGTGGCAGAGTTAATATATGTTGTAATATTCCCTGCAGGGAGGACCGGGTTTCCTGGTTTCATTTGTAACAACTCATAATATTTAAACTGGAATGTTTGATGCACAGACACCGAAACTCTGTCTGTCTGTTTTCTACCACATTGGTCCAGTCTGAAATATCTACAGTCAGATCCATAAATATTTGGACATTGGCACAATGTTCAGCATCTCAGCTCTGTACACCACCAGAATGGATTTGAAATGAAACGATAATGATGTGCTTTAAGTGCAGACTTTCAGCTTTTCTTTGAGGTTTTCCACATCCAAATTAGGTGAACCGTGTAGGAATTACAACACATTTTATATGGGCCCTCCACCTTTTTAAGGGAACAGAAGTAACTGGACAAATAACATAATCATGACTCAAACTGTCACTTTTAATATTTGGTTGCAAATCCTTTGCAGTCATTGACAGCCTGAAGTCTTGAACCAATCGACATCACCAGAGGCTGGGTTTTGTCCCTGGTGATGCTCTGCCAGGCCTCTGCTGCTGCTGTCTTCAGTTCCTGCTTGTTCTTGTTACATTTTCCCTTCAGTTTTGTCTTCAGTAAGTGAAATGCAGCTGAAATGGATTCAGGTCAGGTGATTGACTTGGACTCTGTATTCACTCTGGTGAAGTTTTCTCTTAAAGGTTGACTGATACAGATACACCTACCTCCTGGAGAGCGTTCTTGATCTGGTCAACTGTTGTGTTGTTCTTCTTGACCAGGGAAAAGATTCTTCTGTCATCCACCACACTTGTTTTCTGTGGTCACTCGGGTCTTTTGGTGTTACTGAGCTCATCAGTGAGTTCCTTTTTTTAAAAAAAAGAATGTACTGAACTATTGATTTGACCACACCAAATGTTTATCTGTCTGATGGGTTCGTTTGGGTTTTTCAGCCTAATGTTGGCTTGCTTCACTGATAGTGACAGCTCTTTGGACTTCATATTCAGAGTTGACCTCACCAGATCCCAAATGCAAATACCACACTTGAAATGAACTCCAGACCTTTTATCTGCTCCTTGTAAATGGAATAATGAGGGAATAACACACACCTGGCCATGGAACAGCTGAGCAGCCAATGATCCAGTTACTTTTGGTGCCTTAAAAAGGTGGAGGGCACATATAAAATGTATTGTAATTCCTTCATCATTTACTTGATTTGGGCGTAAATACTCTCAAATTAAAGCTGAAAGTCTGCAATTAAAGCACATCATGATCGTTTGATTTCAAGTCCACTGAGGTGGTGTACAGAGCTGAAATGCTGAAAATGGTGCAAATGTACAAATATTTATGGACCTGACAGGATGTGATGAATTTGAGGCCTCCTAGCAGCCCAGTGGTTTAAGATGTGTAAGAAGCATTCTCTCCCTCTCTGTGTTCAGACAGCTCCTGATGGATGGAAGAACTCTGTGCGGCACAACTTGTCCCTGAACAAATGCTTTGAGAAGGTGGAGAACAAAAATGGGAGCACTTCTCGTAAAGGTTGTCTGTGGGCTCTGAATCCAGCCAAGGTGGAGAAAATGCAGGAAGAGCTGCACAAGTGGCGCCGCAAAGACCCCATCACTGTTCGCAGGAGCATGGCAAGACCGGGTGAGTTAGAATATTTATCAAAAGAAGAGGAAAACAGTGTTTCTCAGAAGATTCTTATTATTACAGTTGAAGTTTTTATTATGTATAAATGTCTGATTTTAAATTTATGACAGCTTGATGGTCATTTTAGTACACCCTATTTGACTCAAACGTTACTTTTTCTTCAGAAGAGCTTGATCGCCTTCTAGGGGAAAAACCGGACAAACTCAGGCCTTTGCCATCTTTCACCAGTCCGGCGTTATTATCCAGAGTGGCTCCCATCTACAGCACCGCCTCATCGTCTTGTACCCGGCTTCGACCAGTCTGTCAGCCCTTTCGCCGTTCACAGTATCCACATATTCAACCTCAGCAACCCTGTTATCTTCCTGATGCTCATCCAAACAACTCCTTCGCCCTGTACTCACCCTGTGAACAGCAGTCAGCCACTGCAAATCTGAACTCTCCCATGGCTGGGAAGATGCCGCCTCTTTACAACGGCACCCTACAGGCTGAGTATAGCGCTGGACCCAAGAGCATGCAGGACCTGCTGTTGGAGGGAGAAGCCAGTTATGATGTCGACACGCTGAACCCCAGTCTGACTGACCTGCAGCTGCAAGGTAAGAGACTTAAAGTTGCTCAAGCACGTACTGAACTTGGTTTTCTTTTGATGCTCCAAGCTCATGGAACATCCTCCAACACTAAAAATTCATGTTCTTCCTTCTCTTTCAGAGTTCAGAACTTTGATTTCTAACCATTGTGTTTCACATCGCAACTGTTTTACCTGATTTTATTTTATCTACCTTATCGCTGATGAAATTATTGTTCACAGTGATTATTCTGTACTTGTTTTATTGTGCTGTGGTTTTCATGCGTCTGTAATCTCGACGGCATTGGAAGTGAGGGAAACCTCAATGTCCTTTCGAGAATAAATAAAGGTTTGAATGAATGAATGAATGAATGAATGAATGAATGAAAGAGAGTCAAACAGGTACAAAATGGGAAAAAAACGGTGGGAAACATGTTGCTGTGTGATTGAACTCATAACAATTTGTACAGTTTAATTCAAATTTCTGTAGATATTCACATAGATATTGGCTGATATATGTTCATGGCTGATATACTGGTTTCTCAGTTTATTTGAGGATAAGAAAACACAGGAATACTGAAGTTATGTTTAAGGTAATTTAGAAATAGTTCATCGAAGAGCAATGACATGTTTATTTTCTTGCTTGATACATAATCCAGGTAATAATGGTTTCATGAGCAAATTTATCCCAAGAAAGGGTTTATATTATGTCTTCATATGACAAAATAGTCCCAGCTAATACATCTTTATCAGAATTATCGCTGTTACAGGAATATTTAGGTTTGTCTGTAGCAACAGCAGGGTATCCAGACATCAATCAGATCTAATGGCATCTTCAGCATTACCGGCTTTTTCTTCTTAGTGAGAAATCTCCCACCTACTCTGTCTTATTCACACTATACGTTGCAGAGCAAACACTTTAGATTAGCAGACCCCCACAGCTCTGTCTTCCCTATTCACCCACACGTCTTTATTTCTTTCCTATCCATTGTATTACTTACTCTGCTTCAATTTGTTTATGTTGTTAGTCAGAACTCTTTTAATGACTTATCATGATAGGAAAACATAGAGTATTTATATATAAATAAACTTTACAACTTTACTCTGCTCTATTCAAGTGTCAGTAAGTCATGACAACACGACAATGAAACATCATGCTCAAAATGAGGACCCTAAAACTCGAACAAATAAATTTTATGATTTTTTTTAACCTTAATATTATCCTTTAAACTCATGTTTTCCTTAATGTGACACATTAAAATGTCTTCTGTGAAAAATGACCAGTTTAAAGGTCCCATATTGTCTCCCTTTTAACAAGTTAATAGAAGTCTCACATGTGAACAGATGGTGTATTACAAGTTTCAGCTCAAAATATTGCACAAATTGCTAATTTTTATCATGCTTTTAATATCCACGTTTTTAGCCCTGCTGTGATGTCATAACTATCACAGCTCATTGAGAGACGCTTTTTCGTCAATGAGGGGATGTTCTTTTGTGTCTTGAGACACACTGGTGACAGAAAATTATGTTTAAAAGCAATTTAAAAAAATGGATTTGCATCAAATGTCCGCTTTAGCTAATTTTCAAGGGATGGAAACACAATTTGTACTCATTACCAGCCATGTGCTGAATGCTTGTATTTTATTGCCATACAGTTAAAGAAATAAGAAAAGTTATAATCACATACACACATTTCACAGGATAAAGTTCAGTCTGATCAAAGATCTATCAGATTTAACTCAGCATAAGATATGGGCCTGACTTGACTTTATTTCACTATTAGCATCTTAAAAGAAACAAATAAAGAGAGAAAAATTTGCTTCAGGTAACTGAGACAAACTTACATCCCGAAGTAAGTGAGTCTTCTGCCCTTCTGATATGAAATGACAAGGAAGCAACTTGTTGTGCATCACTGCTGAGCGACGATTAGTGGTGCTCTTCTAAATATTCATTTCCTTTCCTTTTTGCAGGTAACCTGTGGGAGGAGTTAAGAGACGACAGCCTGGTGTCAGAGTCACAAGTTGCCACGACAACCTCGTCCAGTACCTCCGTCCTGCAGGATCACCGCATCCAGACCAGCTGCCTGCAAAACACATCTGTCTGTCAGACATCAGCGATGACCGCCGGTGGTCGATGTAAAGTAGAATATGAGGATGAGGAAACAGGCCATGGACGAAACGCAGAGCAGCCTGCCTATTTGAACGGACGGCACCCTGTGGTTTACTCAGGAGTGGAGAGTTTGGCCGGATATCTGACCTCCTGCACCACGTCCATCTCCTTAATGTAAACCTCTCGCCTCTTTTACCATCTCTGACAATAAACGTACTTTGTGAACCTGAATGGAGAATTTTCCCACCACAGTATTTGCTTGGGGGTTATTTAACCCATCAAATCCTCTGTTTACAACTATGTGACAAACTGTAGAGGAAATGGTTATAAAGATATTCACTGCGTCCACAGATCAGTCAATAATAAACAAAAAAAGCAACTTTTGTCTGAATGTACAGATCCCTAGTTTAATCTCATGATAAATTGGCAAATGAAAGAGGTCTGATAAATGAAAAATAAACAGGGAAGCACTTGATAAATTAAAATTGTAATTCAATTCCATACTGAAAACTATTGTTACATTATTTGTGAATTTGTTTATTTATTTACCTCTTACAAGCTGTTGTCCTGTTGATTTACAAATTTCAGATTTTTTTCATGTATTAATTCATGCATTTTAAAGTCATTTAAAAATAGAATTTTTTTTGTCAATTGTAAATTAATTATCCCAGTACATTTAAATGTGAATTTACTGTTTTTTTAAGTTAATCACTTTACTGATATATACATATGTCTGCATATTCTTGTCATTTATCTTCATCAGTACTTTTTATAAGTTGATATAAAAAACATCTGAAACAAACAAGCTGTATCTTCAGTCACTGTTCAGAGAGCAGTTATTTGAATGCTTAAAGTAGCTATAGTTAATAACAAATGTATGAAATGAAAATATTAAAGCAATGTAAAACAATGTTTAAAAAAAAAACCCATCACTTTCAGTAATGAACCACAGCTTCCCTTCACTTTATGAAGCCAAATAGGAAGTTTCAGCTCAGCATTTTTGTCCTGACTTTACCATTTTGGTTTCCTCTCACTGCTCTCTTTATTTTTAGCTTCAGCCTTTTCAAATGAAAAGCACTAAAAACCCACAGTACACTACCTGCTCAGCACATAACAGCAGACAGATGCAGTTAGCAAAGTCACATTTAACAGCTAAAGAATCAGACGTTTTCCTCAGATGTTGGTGGAGACTCATATTGGGACTAAAAGAGGATGAATATTAGAATTAAATTTAGCAAGTGCTGGAAAACACAACTCCAAATGAATGACTGCCTCTGATTGGCCAAGTCTAGTTATTCCAGGTTTAAATAATTCTTAGAATATGTAGTGTTTTTGTTAAAAACAGACTTGGTGTGCTGCATATTTTTCATTGGCTTTGGTTTGATGGGGTCTACACCAAGGAAAGTTAGTTCTCACTGATGTCTGTCATTGATGTCTAACGATAATGTTTTTGTAGTAAATGATCGTAGTTGGTGTCATGGCAACAGTGCAGTAAGATAGTTGTCACAGAAGATGGCAGCAAAGCGACGTTGTGACTTACAGCTTGTTAGGTATGAGGGGTTGTAGCAGTCTGATCTTTTACTTTATGTTTTCTGCATTAAGCAGCCTGACAATCATAAGAAAATATTACAGCGACCTTCTGCGAACTTTATGTAAGTGACATTATTTTAAAACTTTGGGTAATGAATTTCACACAGCCATTACTTATGTGTAGTTTTTTTGTCATAAACTAATCAAGAACTGTTATTTCTAAGTGAATTTGAAGAATTTTAAGTCTCACTTGACTTGTAAATGTTAAATTTTTGCCACTTCAGTTTGATTTTTTAGTGAATGTGATGTTTGACACTTATGCTTGTAGCATAAATTAATATTTGCATATTTGTATATTCAAGTATATTCAAAGTTATTTTTTTCTTTTAAAGTAATTGAACTATTTTCTGGAATAAAAAACATACAGAAACTATGAAACCAAGGAAAGTCTGGAAGGGATCTTTAATCAATGCTAAATGAAGTATTAGATATAAACACCTGTATTAACATCAGGTAACGTGATCATTTTGTAATTATTCCTTTCAATATTGCCAGTTTAAAAAAAACGAAAAACAATAACAACAATATATATCAAGGTTAGGCAAAAATCCCATATTTATTGCAGTGATGGAATTTCAGCTGTCAAAACTTTACACGCCTTTTCATTTTTTACTTAAATCATTGATCATAATTAAAGTATACACAGTGTTCAGTACTACAGAGAATGTACTGGATATCAAAAGTGGTATCTGACTTTTGGCTAATGTATGTTTTCTGACACTTCAAAATGGCTATTTATTTAAAAAATACTCCTGACGTCGTAGTACTATGAACATGAAAACATAAAACAAATGACACATTCACATAGACAAAAGTACACATGGCTGTCATTCGACTGGCCGATGACAGACAATAGGAGGAGGACGGAGTCGTTCAGATGTGTGCTACTACAAATTTAAGAAACTTCAGGAGTAAAAATGTAATGAGCTTCCTATACAAACTATGTACTGTAAATATACATCTGAATGGATTATTATTTATTCATCGTTTCAGGTTAGTTTCATTTCTCTCTTTGTCTCTTGCCGTGTTTCTGCCTCATCTGGTTTAGTGAGGACCAACAAGGTTCCTGTTTCTCTTCAGATCTCTCAAAACACACTAAATTAAAAAACGCTCTCCTGGTGATCGAGTGGAACCCACGTATACAGACTGAAATCAACATTATGTACAGACACTGCATGTGTTTGCTGCCCACACACTCACTCACACACGCTGATGCAAACTGATGATAAAACTGGCAGAATTCAATGTTCCTGCAAAAAACTAAAAGAGGCAAAGGGAGAAATCTGAAAGGCCAGGCAGCTGAGGACCTGGATGGAAACACGTGGAGCTAACAGGAGGGAGGGTTTAATGCCAGTGATTTGTCCATCAGTTCATTGGTTTTCTGGTCCTGAAGTGGTAGCTGGATCATGGAAAATGTCTAGAACAGGGAGGAGGAAAGGGTGGAGGTCCTTCTATGGCCCTCCACTGTAGGAATAATCTGCCTTGTTGTGCATCACCAGCTTGTTGTCCACAAAGTAGAAGCTGTCTGACTGCGTCTCATAAGGATGCAGGATCATCTCACGCACTGGGAGGGAAAGAGACAGACAGCAATTCAGGGTTTTGTAACATCAAATCCTCCCTGTGTGGGTGTGTTTGTCTCTGGTCTCTACAAGTATTGCGTGGTGTGTGACACTCACTGATTTCCTCAGACAGTGCAGGGAACTCGTAGATGTGCTCACATGTGTTCTTGCTGCTGGGCATGCAGAAGCCGAACTCGAAATCGAAGCTCTTTAGCAGCTGGTCGCGGAAGTAGTGTCTCTCAATCATGCGGAAGTTGTTGATGGGGGTGTCGCCCACTGTGAACTCCACCCTGCAGGAGCACAGGTGGAAAATAAATGCACCGACGTGAACAAAATGAACGTACAAACTGGATTATTGTACGAAAAATCAGTCAGTGCCTCCCTCCTGACCCCCTCAGCTGATTGTTTTAGACAGTGACTTGCCATGCAGAATTTTACCTTCATGCTATGAAGGTTTTCAGAGTTACACGCCCTTTGAGTAAATATGTTAAGTTTGAAATTGTCCACTTTTTCATTCCTCCAACATTTTGGAGCCCTTGTAACTTTGTACGTTAAAGAGACAATGAGCCACATGAAATTTAAAGGCTTCAAAAACAGATTTATGCTCTGTAAAAACTGCAAACTAATAAATTTTACATCAATTTTACCTCCCAAAGCCAAACTTTGAGCATCAGTATTGCAGAATATGTCATAGTTTCAATCATGAACCTGCGCTAATTTATTGTCTATAACATAAAGTACAAGCACTGTTACCCTGGATGTGTAATATCATATATGATAATTCACCAGAGAAACGTTTCAAAGGTGCATTTTGGGTGAAATTTCAAGGGTCATATAACCACCAGTGATACAGTAGGTTGGTAAAAAGATATTATAGGATACATAAGGCCTCATCTTATAGCCATGATTACATCTGTGTCAAAATAATTTCTAATTTATTCATGTTTTCTTAGATTTGGTTGATTTGTATGAAATGACCTATGTACTGTCTCTACTGATAAAAGGTCAACTTAAAGTAAATTTCAACCGAGACCTTTTTTTTGGTGTGTGTGTGTGTGTGTGTGTGTGTGTGTGTGTGTGTGTGTGTGTGTGTGTGTGTGTGTGTGTGTGTGTGTAGGTTTTCCACTACTTTTAATGGTTGTCATAACGCTGTATATATGGGAGCAGCGCAGCATTACAACAAAGTCCAACGTACAGAGAGACAAGCAAGCAATCTGCTGATCTAACGGGTTGTAAACCAGCCAACTGTTGATCCAGATTATCTATACTCTTAGATAATTTGTTTTTGTGATCTGGCAGACTTTCTGTTTGGAAGGACGTTTGGTTGACATAAACCCCTGCTTTAAATGAAAGACTTCCACAGGTTGCGACACTCTTTGTTGGTGAGGAAACACTGGATTTAAATGTTGGCTTGACTTGATGATTCTATGCTCACTGTGGCAACACAAAAACGTAAAACTGAAGCTCTTGAAGAAACAATCAACTGCTAATTAATAGGTAAAAAAAATTAAGTTAGGATTTTTCTCCAGGGTTTATGTTAAAAATTAAATCATAGAGGAGGGTCAGAAATGGTTCTAGTACATCAAAGTGAACCAAGAGGTGGATTACAACTTCACGTGTTGAGTTTGTGTTAATTTTTAAATAATTTGAACTGATCTGCAAGACTTTTAGCTACCATTTTACAATCATTTGCTTTTAAAAAGAGACAGAACAAGAGCTGTACAAAGGCTGTAGTGTTACATGTGCACACCTCTAATTCTATCTAATGTACATCAGGTGTTGGGTTGAAATCTGCACTCAGCTACAGAGTGGGAGTCTGATGATGAGCACCACTCAGGAGCTCTGACAGTCTTTCTGGTGACTGACTCAGCAGGTGGGCTGCTCTGTATGTTCGCACTAATCATGGTCAGCCTGTTGTCCCCTGCTGAAGCCCACACACCTCCTACAGCCGCCATGTGTCTTCTGTCAGAGCCACAGCCGACCAGACGTCATCGCATCAGTGCAGCTCGAGGCAGAGTGCCCACTGTACCACGGCTTTAAAAGGAGCCCACTTTCTTGTCAGATTTTTGTGCAACATTTTTTAAGCACTTGATTTAGCGTTTATTTCACATTATTGCTGTTGATATGAATATATAAGAGCTGCTGTTGCCTGCTGTCCTATTAAACCAGAGACGTCGAGAGAGAGACGCAATTTAGCATATTTCACTGTAAAATAGAAAGAAATGACATCAAATCGACTAATTTTTTGGAGTTAATATAAATTTTATGAATTTTGCAATTTTCAAGTTAATTTAACTTAAAATGTGTAATTTTTATTTTTAGACCACTTTAGAACCTAAAAACAAGAATTCTTATAAGTTTGAATGAATTTAATTGAATGGATGATCAGCTGAAAGTTCACTCAACTCATTAAATTAAACATAGAAGAAAAAAACTGCCACATATGCAGAATTCCCAGGATTCATTGTTAGACTCGCTTATTTTTTGTAGTTTAAAAGTGAGACGTTGAGAAAACGTGTGTGTATTTAATACATGTAAAATTAAACTGTGGTTGTTTCTTCTCACAATAATCAAAACAGCTGTATTGTGGTCTAGAGTTTGGTTTAGTTATTTCTGGTATTTATTTTTATTTTTCCAAGGATTATCAGCCACCTATTGTTCGTCCACTTGCGCCACCCCAGTAAATTTCTTTATGAAAGTTTGTTCTTCGGTCTTTTGCTGAAATTGTAACCATGGAAATAAAAAGGCTAGTACTAAATTCGGTTCCTCCATCAGTAGACTTATAATTTAACAGAATTACTGTTTTAAATGATTTGATTCGTTGGAATAGGGAGCAGCCCCACAGTTTATCAACATACTATTTGGTAAAGAAATAACTTCAACAGGTAGAGCTGTAGATTTTCAATAACAAATGAAGAATAAACTCTTTAGACTTAGAAAATGTAACAGGAAAATATGACTGTCTGTAACCACTGTCTGTCACTAAATATAACACGCTCAAAAATATGATCATATTGTTTCTCAGCTTCACAAAGGTGAGAATGCATATACAGTCCATTATAAACGTTAAATCTGCTGTCCCCAACCAATAAAACAAACAAAAAGCCTGTTGAATCACCATAATGCATGAATCACACATCAACAATAGTCTCATTTTACACATGATTCATGATGATGAAGGAGAAAAATATAAATCAGTGGCAAAAAATGGCATGTTGTCAGCAGACCCTCCTAAAATGCCATCTAGTCTGTTTACGGGGAAACTCATGTCTAATCGCTCTCACGCAGCTGTTACTTTCATTTAGGCGGGAAAAGAGCACACATATACAAACACATGACACTTACGTGGCTCCAACCTGCCGCAACTGCAGGAACGCTGGAGTGAACTGGTATCGGACAAAACGGCCGGCGTTGGGGTCACACTGCTTTTTGCCTCCCGCTAAAAAAGAGGTGAAAAACACAACGGCAGCAAGGTTATACGAGTTTAATACAATTCATTATATGACACTTTCACAAAAGCTTTTTGTATTTGAGCTACTCTACAATGAACTGTAAGTGGATTCTTTTCTCTGTAAATCTAAACAAAAACAATATACTGTGCATTCATCTTTAAAAACACTGAATGCCCAGTGAGATACATCGACTCTAAATCTGTCTTCATAATATATTCAGAATGTGCTGATCTGCCTTTTAATCTAGTGTCTGAGGTCTGGATCAGACCTGGTGCTGGAGGTTTAGTGATCTCAAACAGGACCGTCCCTGTTTCCATGTCACGGATCTTAAACCTGGTGAAGTCGATCATGTGGACGTTTTCTTCTGGAGAGCAGAGGTAATCTGAAAAGAAAGAGAATGAGCCTTTAGTCAAAAGTAGCCGATTTCATCTTTGTTGACTTAGCTGTGGAAGGAGCAAATCATTCATGCCAGGCAGAAAACTGTCAAAAATGGAATGTGGCTCTATGCAAATACAGTGATGTCTGTTGTCATAGGCAGGTCTGAACTTCTCTCATTTACATCCATTAAAAATTGCGCTGGGTAAATACATTCTTCTGATCATTTTTGGATGCCCGCTATTGTAACCTCACAGCACTGCCAGAAAGGCCATTTATTTACACATCTTGTCCTCCTCTGTTCATCTCAGAGAAGATACAGACAGTATAAAATTAAAATATGATGCAAAACTGTCTGAGCAGGTTTACTAAGAAAAGCCTAGACAGCAGTTCATTTCACACACAGGTGAATTTTCTGGTTCAGGAGGACAGATTCAGAAACAAAATTTTAATTTTACATCTATAAATCTATAAATCACTAATTATCCTGCTTGTATTTATGCTCACTTGCTCGTTGTCTGTAGTCTATTGTAACTTATGTTAACATACTCATCAGCCTCACCTACTTTGAGGTAAATATGCCCAGGGCACAGCAGAGCCTGGTTATGGAACTGAAACTTAGAATTAATCAAACTCTTACTGGTGTGTGACAGGGACAGTGAAGTTTCCCACGGCTACAAAAATATGTGCAAAAAGCTACAGGATAAAGAGTTTTCTGTAAACCAAAACAAAAAAATATAAAATACTAAAACAGGCAGAACAGGGTAGAAACTTGTAAAATCTAATTCTAAAATGAAAGAAATATACCAAAATGTTAAGACCATTAAGAGCAACCTGAAGCCACTGTAAGTTAGAATGTATTTCCATTTTTCTTAAAAATCATTTAATTCAACACAGTTCCACACCAGGTGCTAAGATTCACACAGTTAGTGAAACGAGACCATCTGAGTGCAGTGAATGAGTCTCATTGTGCTATAAAGACATCTGTAGCTGGTAGGTCTAGTCATTAGTGAACTTGGACTCCTAGCTATTACTAGACTATGAAGACCAAATGTAACGGAGTTAAAAATACATTTTATTAATTATTACTTTCATTTCATGTTTATTGTTGTTATTCTGAATATTTTTGGTTTTATCTCAATGAGTTATTTTTATTTACCGTTATTTTATTGATTTTGGCGATTGCCTTTCTGCACCCTGCTCTGTTTGTGCCTCCTGGGCTTCTGTAGCTCCTCCCGGGCTTCCGTAGCTTCTCTCGTATACCCCACACAGTAGCACTTTACTTGCTGTGGGTAAGTTTTGGATAAGTCGCTATTGTGATGTTATGTTGTTTTCTTTATATATTTAGTATTTTATGTTGTAGTCTTTGGTGCATATTGTTTACTATTCTGTATTATTTTGTTGTCAAGCTGTATTGTGTTGTTTTAACTATTATTAGAGGTTTTATAGATGTTTTTAGTTATGCTCTTTTTGGCACGAGTTGTCAGTGAAAGCGCAGCTCGGGTGTTCATTGTCCTCGTTTGTATGTTTAGGAGCAGAGTGCAGGAAGAAAATTGAGCAGAAGACAGTTTACATGTGTTCATTTCTTCTGCAGGTATGTGTTTTATTTTAAATTATAAGTTTTATTTCCTTTCAGTAATCCCACCCTGATACACTGTTAATTGTGGCCACCAGGTGGCATTGTTCTTCGTTTTACATTTGAATTGTTTTCCTTGTGAAATTTGTTGCTGAAAATGTATTCGCTAGAAATATTACAGAATAGTAGTTTACTTGCTGTGGGAGCAGAGTGCAGGAAGAAAATTGAGCAGAAGATAGTATATTTTTTGACGTCGTGACCACACATCTGCACATCTGTTACACAAAGAACACTCCAAGCAACTACACACAAGGGTTACTGAAACACATAACTTAGGGGATAGCAATAAGAAAATTCCAAGTCACTGAATATCCTTTTGAATAGAGTTATATCCGCCATTAACAAATCTAGGGAATATAGCACATAAATCAATCTGCCTAAAGTATGCTGCACTTCAGTACTGAGTGAACGTTCAAGAAAGAAACTGAACTCCAGCTTGTTGTCCACAAAGTTGCTGTATGAACAGTTTGGAGAAACTGTTCATACAGCAACTGTTGTCTGTTCTTTATCAGTCAAAGTTTGGTAGGAGAATGACAAAGAGAAAGCCATCAGTGGGAAAAGTTTGGCTACATTTTAGAAGGCATGTGGCAGATTCTGAAGTCAACTGGAAGAAGATTCTTTGGTCATTTGACATTATGTTTGATAGACACCAAACACTGCACATCATTCCAAACACACCATCCCCATCATGAAGCACGGTGGTGGCAGCATCATGATGTAGGGATGCTTCTCAGCAGCAGCCCTGCAAGGCTTATAAATGTAGAGGGTAAAATGAATGCAGCAAAGTGTAGAGAAATCTTGCAGGGCAACTGATGCAGTCTGCAAGAGATTTGTTTTTGAGCAAGACAATGACACCAAACCTACAGACAAAGCTACATAGAAATGGTTCAAGAACAACAAGATAAATGTTCTGCAGTGATCCAGTCTGAGCTCAGACCTCAATCCAATTGAGAAATTGTGGCTGGACTTGAAAAGGGCTGCTCACTCATGATCCCTGTTTAATGTGACAGAACTTTAACAGTTCTGAAAAGAAGAATCACATTTGCACTGTCCTGATGTGCAAGGCTGAATGAGACCTTTTTACAAAGGTTTAATGCTGTAATTGTGGCCAAAGGGACCAAAGGTGCATCTTCTAAATACTGACCTGAAGGGGTAAATACTAATGCAATCACTTACTGAACTTTTATATTTTCAAATAACTGACATCACTGTGCAGTAATCTGGTCTCACCGGGTGCACTGAGTTACAGTAATCTAGTCTGTTATTCAAACAGAGGACGGATCTCAATTTAGCAATTTTTCTCAGTTGACAGAAGCAGCCTTGTACTGCTGTGTTCAGAGCTGAGTCAAAGCTGACACCAAGGTTTCTGTTAATGACCCTGACTGGCTGGTGATGGTCCATGCAGTGTTGGAGTGGACCAAATAGTCACTTCTGTCTTATTGTCATTTAGCTGAAGACAGTTTTTGGCCGTCCAGTATGCACACACCTCAGAAATCAATAAGATGACAACACAAACCTCCTCAGCATCCTGAGATATCGCTCACTAGACAGGTTGCTTCACAGCAGTGATAATCAATTTATTTTTCAGTCGTGGTCATTATTAATTTCGTCTCACAGGTTTTTGATTCCATTGAGCAGCAACGTTGTCAAGTCTTTGTGTGTGTCTGAGTGTGTGTCCATGTATGTGTGCAGGCATGTGTGACACTCTCTCTTCACAACAGGGCAGGATTAGACCTAAGAGGCTTATTGTGTTTTACCATCACATGGACTGACTAGTTGGAGGTACGCACACACACACACACACACACACACACACACACACACACACACACACACAGAGATGCACTCAAACACGCACACCTACTATCTCATTAGGGTTAAGGTAGAGGCAGCTATTATTAGCGGTCTAGGTTACATAAGTGCTGAAGAGTCTTTCTTATTGATACTTTCAGACAACAAGTTTAGAAATAGAGTCGTGAGGGAAATCAAAAGTTACACCGAATTTATTGTCGACTCACATCAAAGTGTCTGTGTGTGTCCACACTAACACAAAGTCGCAGTTGCATCCTCTTCTGTTTGTGAGGGTGAAGGAGCAGATGGGCCACACAGGCTTTAGCCACCTGCTCCAAGATATTTATAGAGCTTTTCATAAAGGGCTGTACACATTACCTGACACCTTATCTATAAACGTCCCTCTTGTGAAACTTAAGGGATTTAATGCAGTGGACAGCAGGCAGCATTTTGATGTTAAAATCAACAAGTAGCACTTGGAATGAGTTTAGAGATTTATTCAAAGTTTCTCACATTGAAACTAAAGAAAAAATATCTTGTGTTTTCATTGAGAAAGTTCATGGCCTCTGATGGACAATTATTAAAATTGCACAGTTGCACAGTTAAAATGCAAATATATATATTTTTTTACAGAAGGGATGATGTCAGCCTGAATCAATGTCATCGCACAGCCAAGACTTGACAAACCTTATTAACGTTTTCAAACAGCAGAACAACAGAGTGTGCCATATTTAGTTTTTTATTGAGTTGGCTCTTGGAGCAAATGTATTACAAAACACCCTAGGAATACACAAAAATTCCCTAACTTTGAACTTTTAAAAATTTAGTTGTGCATAAGCTCTTATAATGAAGCGAAGTACATCATCTCAAGCACTGTATATGTACATGAATATGTGCAAATAGTGGATCTATACCCTCCTTGTGTGTAGCCGTTTTTGTGTGTGTGTATGTGTTAGTTTGCACACTTGCAGTTGTTTCCTCATCTCTGGTAACACATCATGTTTACATACTGTTGATGTGTATCCATATAGAGTGTTTCCATGGGGAAAATCACAAGACTGGGCAAGAGATACTCATGTGAAGCTGCTTTGGCTCCAAAATGTAAAGTCTCTTTATACGACCTTCCATACTAGTAAGAGGGTTTAAGAAATGCAGCGCCCTCTAGTGTCGGTTCACTTTTCTATGAGGGGCTTATCGCCGCTGAGAACATCACTATAAGCCTGCTGTTAGTCCGAGGATGTGTTTTCTCTAAGGCAACCGCAAGGAAACACTTTGAAGCAGAACATACAGAGTGCCTTCACACTGTGTGTCCTGGATGTAATTACTGCAGAGACTTATTTTGAGATGACCCCAAGAAAATGATCATCTTGACTGGAAGTCAGTCATAAACTGGATCAAATACTGTTATGTAAGACCGTGCAAAACTACTCAGTTTCAGTTCACAGAAATGAGCATGTTTGAGCTACTCGTGCTAAAAATATAACGGCAGGATTTATGGCCGCCGATACCATTTGCTGCTCCTGTATAATGCGACAGTAGATGAGCGATGAAATGCACATAAGGTTCTTGAGCCGAGTGACTGATGCAACATTATTTTCAGAGTGTAGGATGTATTAGATATGTAATCCTGCTGACACTGGACTGAACCTTCTTATCAAGCTGCACTGAGGACAAATACCATAAACTCAAACTCACCATTGAAGCCATGGAACTTTTGATAGATACAAATTTATATTGAAATGTGACATTAGATAGAATTACTAACGGCTCAATAAAATTTGAAGGACTTTATTAATGGGGAAATTGTGATATAGATCAAAACTGTCAATTTCTCACTGGATGCTGCAATTTTCTGAGTATGTTTTGTCTGTTTATCATATTTAAATGATTTAAACTCCCTGCAGTTAGAAAATATCGATAAATTTTGTTTGTTTAACAGTCCAGTAAGGATGTAACCTGGCAACAGGAGCATTTGTCAGGGATTAAATAATATTAATATTGATCATTTGGAATTTTGGAAGAGGACCCTGAATGCATCACGTGTCGCTGTCACTTTGCTCGCTCTCTTTGTGGGCAGATGACCGATAGACGTATTTTGTGAATCGGAGGTGGCCACCTGCCAAACCTGCTGAAAAAGACAGATGGAGCATTTCATCTGATAGAACAGCGAATGAAGTCACTTTCACCCACTGCAGTGCAAGGATTTGCACACCACCATGTCACTCCTACACTCACATGAAGCTCTGACTGCACCGCAAAAACGCTCTTTGATTTCACAGCCTCTGCACACGGAGCAGCTTGACTGATGACGGCCGACGATACTGACTTTCAGAGATTTGTAGTACTCATAAAAATCTGCCCTTTTCAGATGCTCAGTGTTTAGTGACAACAAAATGAGGTGTTAGCTGAGAGGGGACAGGAAGGGGACAAAATGCACAAACCGGAGGATGACTGTCATTTTCAGCTGGTGAGAGCTGGTAGAAACAGAGAAACACAAAGAAAACGACAGAGGACGCAGAGAAAGGAGATGGTGCATATTTGTGGAAAAGAATTGTGAGACGTCTTGACTGTGTGATGAATGTCGCCTCTTTTACAGGCTGCAGTTTGTCACCAGCTTTTTAAAGACAAGCCAGGGCCCCAGTTTCAGAGTAGAAACAGATGCTCGGCATATTTAGAGTTATTGCATGCCTGCATTTCTTATTTTGGCCCAAAAAAAATCTTGTTTGTAAAAATGCAGATCGATTTGAAACTGAAAAAAGTGATCATAATTTATTTACACATGAACTGGCAGACTGATTTAATTGTATAAATCAAGCTACAGTGTGTTTTTCAGCTCTTAATGAGCTTTTAATAATGAATGTAAATATCCTGAAAAATGTATTTTAAGAAGCAGTGTGTATTATAGTTATTCACAATGATCAGCAAAACTCACCGTGGACACTTTTCATGGGAAATTAGTAAAATCTCCTCATGTTGGCTACAGTGTGTCCTGTATTTTAAAAAAACCTGTAAATCGGGAACACAGCTCCATGCACATTAGAGAGTGAGTTTAAATGCTTGAAGACTAAATAGATAATTTGCATACATGTTGGAAAAAGTGACAAAGGAAGTAGAAAAAGCTCACCAACATCTGTATATGTATATAGGAGAGATTTAGGAAACTGTATGACATATTGATAAATAGCTAATTTGCTGATCTCCATGAGTTAGCGTGAGATGAGATGATTATTACAACTCTCACATTTGTTCAGTAATGATGTAGCTGAAGCCAGCAGCGTAACATATTCTGGTTATGATCAGACTAAACTGGGCAGATTAAGTTAAACTAACCAGCTGCTGGCTATAGTTCAACAATGAGTGCATTAATCTTCTCAATCAACCCTCTGCAAAAAAGTGACAATGTGTATTTCCACAAAAAAATTAAAATGATCCCATCATGCATTAAAATGGCTGAGTTGTGACTATATGCTGTCCAATGTACAGATCTATAAAGTCCCAGCCTCCATTACCAGCTGCAACTCTAGCACACCAGCTCACCTTCAGCTCTGCTACACCACCTTGAAACTGAAAAAAATGCATAGTTATAATACTGGAGTAGTTCTGCTGTGCATGTTCGATCTGGAAACAGAATCTGAAGAAGAGTTAATGATACGGAAAACCCCAAGTTGACAGGATTGGTTCTTTAGTTTTGTTACGCTTTAAACCCTGGAGGTCTGTATTTTTTATGTACATTGCAGCTTCAAGGTGGAAATGCTTATTTTGCTCATGATATGCCTCCCAGCATATACAGAGCAATATATGGACATATCATTAAGGTAAAGAACTTGATTTTCACCAGAGGGGGTCTTTAAAAATTCACTCTTGAAAGGAAAAACGATAATGTAGGTACCGTTTCCCTAAACAACCATCCCTCTTGGAAGATAAAGTGTAAGGAAATAACCACTGCTATGTGTGTGCATCCATGTGAAGACGCAATGTTCAGCCAGACTATTAAAATCACTATTATTATTGCTATAAAATTGGATGTCAGGCAATAAAAAACGAGGCTAAAAGGATTGTTCTAGTTTAATATCTCTGGAAACACCATGATACACATGTTCATATCTCAGTTCTTTCTTTCTTTCACTTACACACACACACATATGAAGTGCTCCACTTCACTTCCTTCAACACTGTCACCTAGCAACGCTCCTTCTGTTAGTGCGCCAGCCCGATTAGCCCGTCTTTCTCCTTCCCCTCATCCACCTGCCTGCTCCACAACAAGGTGCAGCAGTGGATCAAAGCAGAGTACCTCGGGTTAGGCATCAGTAGTATGCAAATGAACTGTTCCACGTCTGGGTTCTAATAAAGGTATACCTGAGGCCTCCTAATATAGAGGGCCCACCCTATGGTGGATTTCACCGCCCTGAAGCGCAGCAGGAATGAGATTGAGGCACAATATTAAGACGTTGTGTGTCAACAGCGACTTCAATTACAACATGACACAAAGGATTACGATACACTTTCTTGTTCCTTTGGGGAAACATGCCATTAATGCTCAGCACAAGTGGTCTTCTGTCATTTTACACCACAATTGTGCATCCACTTTTCATATCTTACTGCGATTTTCCAGGCATCTAATCTCTTGTTTTAAGCTTCACAAAAGATTTGGCTCTATGGTTTCCAACAATTAACCTCATCAAATGCTGACACATTACTCACAGATCCAAAGAGCTACATCAGACTTGTTTTAAAGCTATAATTTTCTCTGGAATATAAAGCCAATGGAGTTGTGAAAGGATCTCGTTGCCAGCAGCCCTTCTAAAGAGGGTAAAATTAGCACCAAGTCTTGAGTCATGCTGTGTTCCTGTGTTCAGATACACAGAGTCTGTCTGACACCAAAGTGGCATTCATACAGAGCAAGCGAGCTGCCATTTATAGCTTCTTAATCCCCAAGATTAGCGTGGAGTTACAGACTTTCAGCCACAGGGATTGACTTCACATGCCTTATTCTTTCCATTTCACTCTGGTCTGTGATCAATGCTGAGATGTTGTGTTCAATTAATCGCTGAACATGAAGAACAATGAAAGCGTGTTTTCTCGTCTCTCTGGCGTTGGAAATAACCCATAGCCGAGGGCAGCCAGTGACATTAGCATTACATGTTGATGTCACTTCATGATGTACAGTGCACCTGTGTACGGCAGGCTGCTGCCTGCCTCAGTTAACAGCACCTGTAGGCAAACTGGCAAATGGTGAGGTTCATGAAGAGGTTGCATTCTGAGCACCTGAATGCAGATGAGATTCTTTCCTCTTATCTTTCTCCGGTCGGCACTACAGAAGGGAAAAACGCAAGACTCTTCTGTGAGGATGTATGTTGTGATCTAAGCGTCTTGGCTCAGAATGACAGCGAACCATGAAGCCACAGCGAAGCCCAAAAAAGGCATTTTACTTCCATTATTCGCAAAGAAATAGCTTGAGTTTTGTATTAATTTTGGTTCATTCTCTTTAGAAGTTGAGATAATAAGATCAACGCCACTGTTATTTCTTCACTAAATATGAAGCTATAACTAGCAGCCAGTAAGCTTAACTCTCCACAAAGACTAGACATGGAGAAACAGATTTTGTTATCTTTGCCAGCTGTTTTCTGTTCCCAATCTTTAAATACATCTAGATCCTTGAATGTAAATCTTATCCAATGTTCTATAGCAATTCAATATGCAAACAACCCTGTAACCAAATATGTGTGATTCACTCAACTCTGTTGTACTACAGACTATTAGACGTACCTACTGTATTTGAGCTGTAATATTTCACACAGCCGATAAATCCAAAGTACTTTCATTTATTCTTCAATTGATTGCTGCTTTTACAAAGTCTGTCAATCTCATTTGTAAGAACAAACGTCCCTTGTGTGCGTCCACTGGGTAGATAATAGGATTGTATAATAACAGTGATACATGTATAGATATAAAAAATGCATGATGAGTAAAGGGCTCCAGCTCTGCAGAAAAGCATAAAACAAAGCTGACTACGTTCTGTCCAGGATCAGCTCTGTTTAATCTGATTTAGGTTTTTCAGGGGCAGTGACTGTCTTGGCTAAATTTGCACAAATATCTATATATATCTATATATATCTATATATATATATCTATATCTATATCTATATCTATATATATATATATATATATATATATATATATATATATATATATATATATATATATATATATATGCATTTGTTTTATATAGTGTTGTAGAAGCTACCATAAATGCTAATCACCCCCCGAATTGTAGTATCACTGAGAGATTGGTGGTTTGCAAGTTGTAGGAGGCATCTCAGAGGTTTCAGGAATATTAATGGAACATAAAAAGCGGTATGCTGCTCACAAACAATGAATGCCTTTTTTTCCTCATTGACTGAATCGCCTTTGTGCTTCTGGGAATTCTAAATAATCTTTAAATGCACCAGGCAGAAATCACTGTTTAGCTGATGTGGTTATGACCCACAGGCATACGGAAGTGGAAAAAATGGCTGACAAATTGTTTTGTATGAAGGATTTGCCAGAAAACAAGGCAGAAAACAACTTATTAAAACCTTGCCTGTTACTTTTGCAAACATTAATTCAGTAAATACCATTAACATATTACAGTGTTGATAATTATGTATTTATTGGAAGCCTGCTGGCTGACATCTGGCAGGTGGCAGCGGAGTGGAATATCTGACTGGAGAAATGCTGCTTGCTGGATTTTGGCCCATGTGTCTGATGTCTAGTGAAAAGTTTCAAAGCTGCTACAAGCAAAAACCATAAACTGGATGTTTCATCGACATCTTTCCTCCAGCACCAACAAGCTCTTTATGGATTTTTAACCTTCTGTTGGTGCTGAGAAGCTTCTTTGCATGTTGAGTTCAGCTGATACGTTTTTTACTACCATAACTTGAACAATATTTTCTTCTTGTTTGATCCATTGAAATCCAAAATGCACACAGACAGGACTGATTGTACAACTTTGACATAGAGCTTCAGTTCATGATGACTTTTTTTTCCCTCGTAAAGACAGAAACATCAGCGGCAGGCAATAATCACAGAGCCACGTGTTATTGATCAATAATCCAATCCAACTCTGACACACGCTTGTGCAGGCTCACATAATGCACCTTCACCGCAATAAAAGTGTATGACAGCAACTGCCTGGGTAAAAAAACCAAGAACAAACACAATGAGATACTATTCATGAGACTGTGATGATGACTGATGTGGATGCAACATGCCACCTCTCTCCACATCAGGTCGCTCTGAAAGAATAACCTTGCGACAGCTGTGCATGAGAGATTAAGAACCGGCTGCACCAATCAATTTTAATTAAAGCTGTATCCATTGTGTTGGCAGACATCACAGAGTGGAAATCCCGCCCGACGTAGATAAAGCGCTGCTCTGTGTCCCAGACTTATTAAGGCCAAATAATTGATCGCCCATTAGTGTAAAAGGAACACGACTAGTTTGAGTAAATCATCTGGATGAGGCAAATGATCCTCGGAGTCAGAAATGTCATCCAGTGTGGTCAAGCCTCTCCCATCACCTGACACAGTAATGTAAATTTATGAGGGTGTCTTTCTTCTATTCTGAGTTATTCTTGAAAAGCACTTTTGTGTTGCTGTTGTAAAAGGTTTGGATATAGTGAAGGAGCTGGAATGGCAAATCTAGTGAGACAAAAGAGATGTTTTAAAAGGATGTAAATCACAGCCTTTGAAAGCAAAATATTATGGGACTCCTATTATGAGATGTAGAATTATTAAATGATAAAACACGACAACAACAGACAGCAGCTTAAGGTTATAGAACCAAATATAGATGCTTCTTATTGCAGCTCATTTGATATAGATGGAGAAACTTAATTAAACCTTTCTCACCTCAGACTGAGACTGACTCTTTGGAACACTTTGACAGTCCTACAATCACGATTAAATCATGCAGGAGGTTTTTCATGTGGACCCCACTAAGACCTTTGACAAGCAACAAGTGTAAACCATCATCCTCTGTCAACCGACCTTCCTGTGACCAGTCAGAACAGGTACTATGGTTGGATGATATTTCTATCTTAACTGTCTTCTTCCGTTCATCAGATCGCGTTTAGAATAAACAGAGCCAGTTCTATGGTGCACAACAACACAAATACTCAGTGTTTTCTGCTTGACATCATCACTGCATTTCTTGCTCAAAAAAAGACAATCGCTTGTTGGAAAATTGTAAAAATCCTTTGTGGGAGTAGCAATAAACTGTATTGTGTATTGTTGTGGAATCTGATCAGCCTCCTTGATCATACCTCGCTGTCTCGCTGGGCAGTAATGCATAACTTTATATTATGATACACTAATTAGAGCAGCAACAATTAATCTATTAGCTGTCAGCTGTTAAATTAATCACTACATATTTTTTGCTAAATAATTGAATTTCTATACTTTGTGAAAAAAATGAATATCGTTGGGTTAATTGATTAATCAAGAAAATAATAGGCCTGGAAATCAAATCAAGCTGTGTGACGTCACTGAGGCTAAGTTAGCTGCTACTGGAGGGCCAGTAAATCCCTCCAAAGAGTTTTTAATACAAAAGATGCCATGTATGGATTAAAGGCCATGTTTGAAGGCTGCTATGACAGAGCTGAGGTGAGTAATGAAAATACAGTAAGAGTAAAATACAAATTACTGTTAAATGAGAAATTAGTAATTTATCGCCATTTTTAAATAGCTTTCTGTCACCAGAGCCATAAACACCTTTCACCTACCAGCACAGCCCCCTGTGGTGTTTTAGCCCCGGGCTGCTTTCTGTCTGGATCTCTGCTAACAGTGTGTTAGCTCAAACATCTGCAGCTCTGAGTTTCCTATAATCCAGCTGTGGAGTATATCTTTCACATTCAAAGCATTTCCAATAAGACCCACATCTTTTTTGCTTTTCATCAACAGGATATTTTCACTCTCTTGCTGCAGCACTCCGTTGGAAAAGCAATTAGACACGGAGGATGGTGGGAAAGTGGATACAACAGAGAAGTCAATTACAATTTAAACACAAAATAGATTTCAGAAATGCACCAAACATGATAAAAGAATTATATTAGAGTTACATAGTTGAAGTATTCTTTTAAAGTGTATGTTTGATTATAGCCATGGATAATTCTATTTCACACTCCTGTTGTCCATCTGGAATTACTGTAATTCTTTGATATACGGTTTCAAAATGCATGTAATAAATGTAAAATGCGTTTTGGAAGCAGCCGTGGGTTTATGTCTGTCTGCAGGCTTATCATAAATAATCCATCATGCAAACAGTAAACTGATAATGTGCCATTTTTCTTGTCACAGCGGTGCTCCTCTTCTGCCTGGATTATATTTCTTCTGTGCTCTGCCTGTTTGACAATGAGGCTCTGTGGCTCGCTTATCAGCGCTGAGCCACCGTGACAGACTGGAGCAGGGCTGCCCCAAAATGGTGGCATTTACTACCCAAAAGCACAACTGGAGAAGTCATTTACTCTGCAGGATGTGGCGTTTTCTGCGCCCCTCCTTTCCAGATGGGTGTTTTTTTTTCTCTTGCAGCACAGAACAATGGCCTGAATTGTGCGACATGGTGCTTATCCCTGTTGTGTAGGTGTTTTTTTTTTTTTTTTTATGGTGTGTTGTTCAGAATGGAAGCAGTGTTGGACATCCATGTACGACATCAACTAAAATCCCATTGCTTTTAAATAGATAACAGACATATTAGGAGTTTCTACTACAATTTTCAGCCAGTGTAAAGCCAATTAATGAATGAAGGGGGAACGCAGCAACTCCATTTCTAATCTTATACTTTGGCTCCAGGGTCATTAATTAACTGAGGTATATCACTTCATTGCAGAATGCTGCGTTACAGCCATCCTGACATAATCCAGATTACATGTCAGAGGAAAGCGGAGATTACTGCACCATCATGAGTGATTTAGGAATTATCGCACTGATGCAGCCCTGCTATGGCCTCTCCGCTGAGGGGGGACTGAATGAAAACAGAGGAGACCGTCTGAGGAAGGACAAAGGCAGAATGAGGTAGTGTGAGTCGTCATTTTAGGGGTTTGGTTTTGAGTGGGGTCAGTTTTGACCTCAGACTATATTGTCAAATCCTGTTATAGACATAAATGAAGGAAACAGCATAACACTCATTTAGTACTAGCGAAGCAGCTCAAATATGTTTGCTTTCTTGTGTTGGCGATCTGTTGAAAGTTAAAACCCATCAATTTAAAAGTGAAAGCAGATCAGATATTGTTTTTTTTATATCAGTGTTGTGAGAGCTTTAATGTTTACATTTGGGTTACTAATAATCTTGTGGGTTTTACTTGCAGAATGTGCATTTAAAATATTTGTCTTTTGAATTTTTAAAATTTCTTCTGTCTTTTTCTACTGTTTTAGTCAATTGATTTTAAATATTCAACTTATACTGTTTTAGATTTGTCACATTTATTTCATTCAATTATATTCCTGCATTTTGTATTTTATGTTTTACATGTTCTTTTTTGTGTCTGTTTGCCCGTAAAGCAGTGATATCACAGTTAATCCTTACACATTAAAAAAAATCGGAAAATAACATCCAATATAGATTATCTCACATCTTTTAATCCTTTGTCACAGTCCCACGTTGCTGACAGAACTGCTGAGATGAGGTTGAAATCTCCTGGAAATAACATAATTCGATGTTCAATTTCAGTTTTCCAAGCTAATATTTCTAAAGTGAAGCAGTAAACTCCACAAATCAAGTTTTTCCTTTAGCTTAACTGTATCTTTGCAGGCCTCGGGTATCTATGCTTCCTCACAGCAAGTTCTGACCCCAAACCACCTCCACATAATGTACAATTTCATATTATTCCACCCATACAGTTCAATCTAGATCACAATAATAAGGCAGAAATGGCACAAAGTTTTTTAAAAAATCCTCTTCTCCAACTCTACTCTTCTAATATCTTCTAATATAACTGGATTGTGTGAAAGCAGGCCTACTGCAGTCTATCTGCTGCCAGCCTGTTTCCATTACATAACATGGAAACAGGTTTCATTATATCATAAACAACAGGGAGATAGTATTCTCCTTTTGCATTGGTTCCAACTCAGTGTATGTGATGAGCTCTAATCAGTGGATCATATCTGTGGCCACCTGTTACCTCAGAGCCACAGGTGCGTGGAGGTGGCTGAGTAGTAGGAGACACTTTTTCCCCTCCAGCAGGATCTGAGAGGCAAACCAGGACCTACATGCACTCACCTTCTCTTTCACATAGACAGATAAAAACATTTAAATATGCAAAAACACGCTGAAGCTTTGGAAGCAGACAGGTAAAGTTTGTGCAACAATCTAAGCTCGATACTTAGGAAATTGTAACTACCATTGGATTCGAAATGAAACCTGTAACTGCTCACTGACAGTGGTTTAAAGTGGCGACTGTTATTTAAAGCTATAGAGACAGTTTGAGGTCCTGTCAGTCTGTGTCGCTGTCCATGGTATCCAAGTCTCCACAGCAGAGAATATATGTTAGAGGACACCGACCATGGAAGCACATGGTTGCACTAATCTGCTCTAACTGAGAGGCTTTAACTAGTCCTACCATCGTGCCACTTGCAGCAGGTTACTTACTCTTGGTGATCTTCTGTAGCCCGAGCACATCCTCGGGCGTAATTACGGTGTTTCTGCGCAATTCTTCTTCGGTTGTAACCGGGATCCCCATGTCTGCTGAGTTGCAGCCCTGCTGCACTTTCATGTCCAACAAGAAGAGGGTTTGTTGGCTGCTCGACCTGCCAGGGACTGAGGCTTTCTGATGCTCTCGGCGTCGTCGCCGCAGGAGCCGATTTACGTGCGTCGGAGCCTTTTAGTTGCGCGCTGGCTAATACACCGTGCAGCAAACAGGCTCTGTGCTGCTACAAGAATAACTCATTCTCCGTGCCTCCTCCCCTTCTCGATCCGGTAAAAGATAAAAATCAGCCCTTAGCTCCCCTCCCTCCTGCGCTCAAGGCTCACCGACTCACTCACAAGCTATTTAATCCAAATCCTGTGGCTTTAAACCGACCAGTCGTGCGTGGATGACCGTCTGCGCGCCTCGTCATCTGCTCACACAGCAGAGCGAGCATGGCCAGGCTTTACTCAACAGCATCAACTCCTTTCTCACCTCAGAAATGAGCTCTGCGACCCCCGGGTGGAGGTTAGTTGGTGTCAGATACAAGCTCTGGGAATCATATTAAGCTGCACAGCTGTGTGCAGGGAGACGTTACAAAGAAATGCTGCTTTTACATGACTTCGGTGAGACAGCGTGTTACATCTTCCTTAATGAAATTTTGGCAGCATCAGCCTCATTAGATGTCCTGTTTCCTGAACTTGTATTAATACATATATAGCAGGCTGAGGCAGCAGAACAACCTGCAAACACAATAATTTTTTTGCCACGTCTCCTTATGCTCACAAACTATTACCAGCTGTATCAATACACACTGAGCAACATTAGCATTCATTTGGAGCTGGATTTTGGCCTCTTGTGGAATGTTTACTGTGTTTCAAAGTAAGTTCTGGTCTCCATCATCTTGCAAAGGAAAAAATCTTTATAGTTGCTAAATCAGCTTGCTATGTTCACACCCTTAGCTGCTGCTATCCTTCTGTAGTTTGGTGCTGAGCAGATGGTGGTTTAGGAAAAGTGATGAGCCAAAACAGAAAGGTCAAAAGTTCCAGCTGAAAGGTACAAAAGGGGCTGTAGAGTTTAATGATAATGCTCACTGGGTTCGCTGCTAACATTATGCACCATCTTTTGATCCATAGTTTATTAGAAAAAAGGAATTATGCAGGAATAAAACCATAAACCGTGACCTTTAAAGCACAGCTCACCCAAACAAATGTAATGAAAGAATTAGATGAGACCATCTTTCAGTTATAATCTTTTTATTTAATTTTTTTTCAATTGGAAAGTTGCTTTCCAGATGCCAGCATCCCTGAGAAAGTGTAAAATGCAAATCTTCTGGACAGTCCTATCAATGAGCTGAAACAGGCCAGCCAAAAAGATATTCACATCAGCAAAACACATCCCTGCACAGCCTCCCTTCCTCTTGTTTACTCACCGGCTGGCCAGCATCCTCCTCTGGGCACTGAGGCTTTAGCTTTGTGATGAGGAAACAGTGCCTCCCTCTGCATAGCAGCCTTACTGCAGGGCATGTGCAGAGGTGAGAGCTGTCCATGGTAGCATTAGTGAGCAGTGATTCGACTGTGTGTCCCAGGAGAGGGAGAGCGCTCTGATGAACAGGCTTATTGGCATCATTTCAGCTTGAAACATACAGGCAAGTAAATAAAAATGAAAACAAAAGGTTTGCAGGTATGGTTGCAAATAGTATTTAAAACAAACTCATAAACACAAACTATTAAATCTACTGATCCCCTATAATCCCCCTATTTATAAATATGATAAATCATATAATCTTTCTATGAGGTCTGTAGACAGAGAGCATTGCAACTGTTTTTACCAGAGTTTGTGACAATAAGAACTTCTTATCTCATTCAGAATCATTCACAGTGCCACATTTTTCCAAATCCTGCCAGTAAAAGCAATAACAATATTCTGAAGCCGTTAGCTCGTGCGGCTAAACAGCTGTTGTAGAATTTTCCAAGGGATGTGTAGCAGCATGACAAGCCTGAGCCTTTGCTGTTCCCTCCTGTTTGCCTGCAGTCTGCTGGGCTCGTCTATGCAGTGAACTCGAAGCAGCCTCTGCGGTGTGTCTGCATGTCTCTCACCCTGCGGATGGACTGGATCTGGGGGTGGTGGGCTCCCCACTCGTTCCAGTGCTTGAAAGCACCCATTTCAAACACATACTGGAAGCCACGGTAGCCGGGATACTGGTAACCCACCCAGCTGTGGGTGAAAGCAGAGAGAAACAGATGTGGTCAAAAGAAATTCACTCTTGCTCGCCAAAAAACTGTGGTTAGGTAATTGGTAATTAGGTGCAGATACTAGCTAGGTCAACTGCAGCTTTAACAAAGTTTGAATTTGATAATTTTATCACATCTTTATGTCTTTTTCTACCTGGAGAGGCATGAAATTCCACTTGATCTGACACTTCTTGTTCTGATTTCCCATATTAGGCCAGTTTGTTTGACCTTTAGGCCTCCACAGCTGACCAGCTAAATAGAAACACCCCCAAAGCAGACGACTAGAAATCACTTACGTTCCACCGGTGACCTGAATGCTGGCAACACGGTCCTGGAAGCCATAAGACCACAGACTTGGAATGTCCTCGTCGCACACTTCCATCTTACGACCCTCGAAGTTTGTACATTCAAACAGGCAAATCTTGTGATCCTGGGGGTCCTAGAAGAGACACATTTCAATTAATAGCTGGCTTCTTACAGATCTTTGTGGAGCATCTTGTCCATTCACTGCTCTAGATTTTAGCCAATAAATAAATGAAATCAAAGTCTGTGAAGCACAAAGCTAGGAAGTGTTGTGTAATATTGATTTAAATAGAAAACACTGAATACTTGCAGTTATCTGGATTTTTGCTTTTAAATCATCAATTTGAAACATAGTGGCATGGAAATGTCAGCTAATAAAAGCTTTAATCCAAAAATACAGGCTGTGAAATGAGTCTATAAATACTCATATAACTGCAACCATAAAAAGCACTTTCCTCTGTGCCAATAAAAGATGGATGAGAGGTGCAAATGGAGGTTGACAGCAGAAACAAAATCAGCACTTACAGCCACAACAGACAGAAAAACAAGCATGACTCACCATTCTTACGGGCCTGATGGACATGATGCGGTCACACCTGTAGCTGTTGGACCAGGTGTCCCAGCGAGGATACTCTCCCTTCTCCAGCATGAACATCTCACCGGTCATGTTCTGCTGCTCAAAACCCATCCAGCTGGACACACAGACAGACAGATATTTAACTTGTACTCAGTTAAAGAGAGGAAACGCTGAATTAATACACATTTGAATGGTAGGTTTGGTGACTTACGGTCCACACTCGACCCTGATGGAGCCGATTCTTTCAAAACCCTTCTCACACAGGTTACGGCACTCTGCGAACAGGTCCATCCTACGGCCTTGGAAGTTCTCGAATTCATAGAGGTATATCTGAAGAGCAAAACAAACTGCAGGCGTTAATTTCTCAGGACAAATATTTTGGATATCTAAACACTGACTTTTGTTGTTTACTATGATTAGGAATTTACAAAAATAGCTGTACCTTGTGATTACGCAGCCCGATGGCAGAGTGGCTGCCAATGCTGCCTTGAGCACCTGAGTGAGACATGATCAGATCTAGAAAAAAAGAAAACAAGATTGAAAACCAACATTCATGTTCACTCCATCATCTAACATTGTCCCAGCTGCACAAAGCCCCCCCTGTATATTTCATAAACTGAAGAACGCTTTGATATTTGAATGCATAAAAGTCAATATGAAGATGTTCACATCTTTAAAACAGACAAAACTGGCTCAGAGATTTGTTTCTTGAAAAATTCATCATTTAAGTAACTTTTCTAGTTGTTATAATGTAGCTTTTTTTTTTTTTTTAAGACGTAACTGAACTGGACCTAATTAATCTGCATTCTTAAGAATCATTAACTGATACCAAGCAGAAAAGCAATGTTTTAAGTGGATTTCTTCTCTGACCACACCTTTCATCCCTGATGGTGCTTGGTTGCTCCGGTCCAGTGACTTTATAGTTTACTGACACACACTGGGGAACAAAGTAAGAACTAAAACTGCCAGAAATCAACAAAAATCTGATTTTTATGTCATGTTAAGGCATTCAGTAAGGTTGAGTGACATTGTGAAAATACCATACCAAGCTTAAACCCCAAACTGTGTGTTACCTTGTATTTCTCTACCTGGTTTAGATTTTAAACAAGAAATCGATGAAATTTAGGCAAATATCTATGTTGTAGATTTGTAGATGATGATAGTGGTGAGGCAGCTCACAATAATGTGAGCTCAAGCATTTCTGAGACATTATTCTATTAATGTAATTCTTTGTTGTTTTGTAAAAATGGATTATGAGTGACTGCTCTTGAATGTTTTCATCCATCCCAACATTTAATTAGTAAACTGCCCTCAAAGTTCTATTTTAAATCTGCAAGCACATCCACTGTTGTTTAGTTTTTTCCACAAGAGCAAGGATATTCAATAACCACCCATAAAACATACCAAATGTGTCAAAACTTGCTCTGATCCATGTTTAAGAATAAAATATTAGGCATAGCACGGTTTCCTTCTTATTAAAAAAATCTCAGGGTTACAAATGACACTGAAATATATAATAAAACCCCGCTGCTGCATTTTAAGTCGAAATTCTACCTACTAAGTCCAAAGTTAAGGTTTGGTTCTGTTAGTCCAAAGTGCGAGCAGACAGAAAAACTATTCCTTAGGGTTAGGGTTAAAATCCAATGATTCCTGCAGTTTTTAAAGAGTTAGAACATCTCAAAATGGAAACTTACAGTTACAATTGATGCCTGAAACGGATCGACCTTTGGAGAAAGTGATGGACGCAGGCCTTGTGAGTGGGGATATATATATACATTCACATCCAGCTCCAGTCTATAGAGGCAGGATTCTGGCTTCTGATTGGCTGAGAGCTATTTGGAACACGGTGTAAGGTCAGAGGTCACGCTACTTATCTGTGGACAAGTTGTGCTGACTCAGCTGCCGGTTTTGTTCTCCAGCACCATTGTGGCCGACTGAGGACAGTCACTGCCATCAGCAGAAAGTTTGCGTGCTTTAACACAGACACACACACACACACACACACACACACACACACACACACACACACACACACACACATACACACAAACACACAGTTACTTTTGCAGCCACGACTCTCACACTCTGTCTCTAACTTTCTTTCTAAATCCTATTTCTACTTTATATCCTTCCCGTTTGTCATTTTCTCCACTTTCTCTGAGATTTGTTTTGTCTCTCACCTCCATATTCTCTCTCTTTCTCTTGATCCTTGGTGCAGGCGGTCTAAGCCTTTGAGCCCTGTGTGTGTAATGTGCTGACTGCAGGAGCGGCATCTGCCTCTTTTGTTTAGACAGGCGAGTGTTGGACGCTCTTTTGCGTATCATAGTGCTGGAAAGGCTGTATCCATACAGACACACTGCATACAACCTACTCTACACATCTGCACATGCATATCATACGCACACATGCATTTGCAGATGCACAGTGGCAACAGGTTATTTTCTGCTTGTGAACTTGTGAAAATAGACCACACATAAACTATATTAAAAGCCTTTCCAGTTTGGCTTCTTTCTCTGTGCTCTTATAACCAAATTTACACTTCGGGTGTAAAATCACTTCTGGATCTCTCCCACCTGTTGCACTGTGATCATCTGTTAAACACCTGCAAATCTGCTTCTAGATGTGTTGTTTGCTGTGGCTATAGCAACACATCTAACACCTGAGCTATTTTAGATACAGAGCAGACAGAGAAAGTACAGCAAAAGACAGATCAGTTTCACTCTTTCAAAATGTGCATTTTTAAAGAATATTCTGCTCTTGCATGAGGCCTTTTACAAGAAGCATCCTATATTACTGATGCTTTTAATACCTGTGTGACAACAATCACATGCCTCTTTGTAACTGTATACATTTGCAATGTATGCAGGCCTGGGGCACATTTCTTTTCATATAATTTCTTAAAAATTTAAAAAAGACCAGGACTTAGTTTCTGTTCATTTTGTACTTTGATGCTACAGTTTTCTCTTCACTTGCAAGTTGCGCAACAGAAACAGAAGCCTTATTATTTATATTGATATTACTAGCTTATTGCAAATATAAAGTAGCCTGGTGTTAAATGTCAACGCAACCTCTTATTGTGTTCCTGGGTGGGACTAAATCATGAGTTTGGTTAGTCACTGTGACACTAAGATGGTAGAAGTGCAGACATGAATGTTGTACATGCACATTAGCTTCATGCTAAACACAGAGAAGGTTGCTTTAACATGTACTATCACATTTATATATACAAAATGATAACATACAAGAAATACAAGGAGAGTGAAACACACTTACAGAAAGAGAGTAAGTAATAAATCACAGTTTACTTTCAAACTTTTACTTTCAGGTAAGTATTTCATTCTCCACTGGCTCGGAGCATTAAACGTTTAGAAAACTGCTTTAAAGACCAAAACCAGTAAAGAAACTTGAACAAAGTGCTTCAAGATTTTCACATTTGTACAACATACAACATGAAGGTACTTTTGCAACAATTTAAGCCTATTTATTAACGTTGCACAATGTATAGGAGAAGAACAATGTGCACTATGAGGTCAGGCATCACTGACCTGCCTGAATGGTGTTGTGTATGTGTGTATGTGTGTGAGTTCCTTTGTGTGCTCTGAATGTATATGTGAGTCCATGAACATGCCTTCACATGTCTGTCTCTGTCCATGACTGTGGGCGTACATGGCTGATCATGTGTGTATATAGGACTGAGTGAAAAGGTGAAAGGACCAGACGTGGATCGGTGGAGGTGGACATGAAGCACATACCAGAGATGGAGCACAGCTCAGTATGGAGAGAAGTCAGTACGTAAACTTTTTAAAGCTTAATCCAGCATTTTCATTATGCAGCTTTTTCAGTTAAGTGTCTATTTGGTTCAGTTCAGTTCAGTTTTATTTATATAGCACCAATTCACAACATATTTTGTCTCATAGCACTTCATATAATTAGGTGAAGACTTTACAAATTTTCAAACAGAAAACCCAATAATTCCCCAAATTCTCTTTAGATTACTCTTGTTCCAATATTTCAATGCCACTTTAAGTTTAAAAGCCAAAATGTGTCTGTTTTTTTCTCTAGCTCTAAATGTGCTTCTCCCTTTGCACTATCAAGACTGTGATGATCTGTTTCCCGGACCAGGCTGTGCCAGGACTCGGTCCGGCCCACTGCTCATGGACCATTTGGAACTTGTGCTTATCTGCACTGGGCACGGTGCCCTCCATCCAGTCCCACTGCAGCTAACTAAAGCCCAGCAGCTCAGTGCCGAACAATGACTGGAACAGCAATGTGCTGACTCCTGCCCCGACCCACAGGCCCAGCTGCTTTTCAGCACCAGCATGTATAAATAGGTCCGTTTACTCTGGGGTCAGGACATCGTCTTTGTGGAGCCCCCTGTGAGCACTGAACAGCTATTCTTTGGGGCCGGTCAGGTAAGCCCTCTATCTCAATCCATTCAGACTACAGCCTCGTGCAGACCATTGTCACTTTACATTTTTGTGTCTTTTCTCTTTGTGGATTCTGCTGAGTCACATAAATGTACAGACTGACGCAGACCTGCATATGCAGAGACATACTGACCATGCACAGATAGAGCAAATATCCATTGCTTCCACATCAGCATGTGGCTGCAGCAAGTGTGAGCATGTAGTTTGGTTTTAGGAAGCATTTCAGACCCAATCACCCATGATGTCAGGTGTTTTAATACACTGTATATACATTATATACAACAATATCAGGTGATAGGTTGCTTCAAATCAATTTAAATAAAAAAGCGAGCATGAAACATCCAATTGTGACAGTTAATCAGCATCTTGCATACATGACACTGAGAATAAAAATAGCCTAAACACACATTCTTGTTTTAAGTGCCTTTGATGCTCACATAGATATGACTCTCCTGCTCTCTGTCCTGAAGATAAATCACCACTGAGAGACACAGTAGCATGGCTCTGAATAATCCCAACCCACTGGGACCATGGAAGGTGAGTTTGATGCCGTGTCACGGATGATTAACAAAAGCAGATTATGTTTTTTAATTTCATGCCTGGCCTGATAATGTCAACGATGTGTGCATCTGTGCACGCATCAGTGTGTGCATACTGCATGTGCATACTACATGTACGCATTTGTGTCCTCCCCAGATCACAGTTTATGACCAGGAGAACTTCCAGGGCAAACGTCTGGAGTTTACCTCAGCCTGCCAGAACATCATGGAGTGTGGTGTTGACAACATCCGCTCTCTGAAGGTGGAGTGTGGAGCGTAAGTCTGCAAGACAAAATCCACACACGAGGAAATGACTTGCAGCACATCTGGCACTGCATTCAAAAGCTGGCAACAGATTTGATTAATCTAGATACTAGAGCAATTTTTGTCATTATAGGATCTATTAATAGTTAAATTCAAACGGATGCATGTAAAAAGGCTAATAAGGCCTGACATGTAATGTAGTTTACTCTTGCTTGTTCAATGTTTGTTTCAGACAAGCTGGTGAAAACATCCTCAAGATATGCTATAGAAAACATCTGCCTAACATCTGCAGATCAGTCTGTTGAACCAGTGTCCCAGTGATCCAGCAATGTTCTGTGTGTGTGTTTGTTGGTGACAGCTGGGCAGGATACGAGCACTCCAGCTTCTGTGGACAGCAGTTTGTGTTGGAGAGAGGAGAGTATCCTCACTGGGAGTCGTGGAGCGGCAGCAACGCCTACCACATTGAGAGGATGATGTCCTTCCGCCCCATCTGCTCTGCTGTACGTTCCTGTCCCAAACCAGCAGCTTCTGTTTCCTCCCCATCTGACTTTCAGATTCAGAGTTTCAAAAAACTAAAACGCTAAATTTGACTCATGACAGTGAGTCATTTGTGAGAAGAACCTTCTTGTGTGACAAATCTACTGAGTGATTTTTGACAGCTGCTGGTTGCAGCTAAAAAAATAAACTGTAGTTCAGTATGATCATGTATACTATTAGAATTTGGACATCTCACACAATTTTCATAATGGGGGTTGAAATTGAGCATCCTTTTCCGAGTAAGATTTTTTTGAAATACTAATTATCAATGTAGAAGTCAAGTCTATGCTGCCTCACTACTATCATCATCTACAAATCTACAACAGTATATTTGGTATTGTTTTGTGCAACAACTCTGACTTCCGTGTTCACACAGAACCACAAAGAGTCCAAGATGGTGTTGTTTGAGAGGGAGAACTTCATGGGCCGCCAGTGGGAGATAAACGATGACTACCCCTCTCTGCAGGCTATGGGCTGGGGCAACAATGAGATTGGATCTATGCAAGTTCAGGGCGGCGCGTAAGTCTCAGCCTCCAATTACTCAGTTCAGATATGCAAAACGCTGTCATAAATGAAGAGGATAGTTGTCACTAATAGTAGATAATAGTTAACTCCACCTATATGGCACAAATATAATAGAAAAATTGCGTATAACGTAACAGAGAGCAGTGCAGCAGGTTAAATGTTTCTGAACATGCTGCATTGCACAAAAGACACAGAACACTTTAATTTGGGGGTACAAGTACAACAATTAGGTATCATCCAGCTGTCTGCAGACCAACATACCCACAGCCAATTACCATCCCTCAAATGAAAATTACAACCTAAATAATTACTCCTAATTATTGTGATTATTTAAGCCTCAAAAATACACAGCTGCAGTTTCACTTTTTGTGTAATGCTCGTAGGAACATAAACAGTTTTTATTTATTAGCTTTTATACTATGTGTAACTGATGCTTAATGTTTATATACTATTTTAATTGTTTTGAATCATGTTTTCGACCCTGTTTTGCTATTGAGACTTCAGTTTCCTCTTTTGGAATTAATAAAGTTGGTCAGATTTCACACTTGAGCTTCAGTGAAAAAAACGTTCCAGGGACATTCACCGGACTAATAAGAAACTTGATTTAATCAAATCCTTTAACAAATTTCTGTTCCTCTGCCTTTTATATATCAATATGTTTGAATTCAGTAAGTGAATGAACTCTACAGTATTTACCTGCTGCCTTTACCTCATGCAGTTTGAAGTGTGGCTATTTTTAATCTAAATGCATTTCAGATCCCACAGGCTACATTTCACTCACTGTATAAACCACGTACTTCTCATAAATCACTTCTCTCCTCTCCTCCTCCAGCTGGGTGTGCTACCAGTTCCCAGGTTACCGTGGTTACCAGTACATCATGGAGTGCGATCGCCATGGCGGCGAGTACAAACATTACAGAGAGTGGGGCTCCCATGCTCAGTCCTTCCAGGTGCAGTCGCTGCGTCGAATCCAGCAATGAGACCTGCAGCTTCCTCTCCCGACCTCTCTGTCTTACCTCCTCCAGATCCTCCTCCTCTTCCTCCCTTCACCCAGTCATTCCAGTGCCTTCGGGTGCTTTACCATCAACGTGTTTACAGCACTTTTGTTCTGTTGCTCAAATGAAAATAATTAGAAATGATGGGAAGAGTTAAGGAGAGAAAAAAAGAGCCACTGAAGAGAAGCTCCTGACTGACTGACGCCCCACTGAGGAAGAAAGAGGAGGACGTTGAAAGGCCTCAAGGCAGCAGCAGGGTGACTCAGAGTCATTGCTCCTCGTATCTGTGGGTAAATATGGTGCTACCAGTGATCAGTAATGAAGAATGGGCAACTTAAAATAAACAGAAATACAAGAGTGTGCTGCTAAACTCCATGCTGCTCAGTTGTGATTTATTTTTATTCTTCGTTCTGTTTCTGGGAAGTTTGACGTTGCACTACATTTCATCTGTTTGACTGGGATTATTTACAGTCATGCTGTATTCACATGAAATACTGGTGTTACCTCTTGCTTCCTACAGTATAATGAATTCTACTTTACACTGCTCCAAACTCGAGCACTGCAAACTAGAATTTTTTTTTGTCCAGTCTGCAGTCATTTTAGGAAATCTTACCCAAAATATAAATAATGAGATATGAAAATAATGGATACACAAGCATCAACAACATGTCACTAGTGCTGCGGGTTAATTATTGCAGAATATGAGCAACAGCGTCATTGCAGCAGTAATGTAATCAATAACCAAACCATAACTTTTGAAATGCAAACAAGTAACACGTTTTGTGGTTGCGCCGCCAGTTTACACAATGACAGCCGCTGCAGAGGTAACAGCACTGAAAGGAAACCATCCAGTGAAACTCATTTTCACAACGATTCCTAAAGTTTAACGTGAGTAACCCGAAAACAGTTGTCCATTATGCTATATAAAGAGAATGTATTTCGTAATCTGCAAGTTGAACCAAAAATCAGGTCTCCATGAGAGTGAGTGCAGTTTGCTTGTGGGTTTTGTTGCTCTTGTTATCTTTGTTAAACAATAATAGCTATAATTATTGACCTGCCCCAGTAAAGTGTGGTAAACCACAAGACATGTCTATTCCCATTGCACTGCAGGTTGTTAAGGGTGTCTGGCTGGTTTAGCTGCAGTTCAGCTGAACCTGTGCTGATTCTGACACAGTAGTTGGGTTTGGTTTTGTACTCATCTGTGGTTTAAACCCCTGAACCACAGCTATATAGATGCAAGCAGCAAAAGGACAGCCTCATAGGTTTTAAAAATCATCTACAATCAGGTGACTTTCAAATTCACGTAGTTTCACAAGGCATATTGGGAATATTTTAAATTGTACTGAGAATACATAAAAGGCACAGATGTATAAAAAAAGAAGAAAAGGAGTTGTTAGCAATTTATTGCATTTGATTTATGACACAGAGTCAGTATTATCATAACATTGTTCTTATACGCTTCCAAAAAGGGAGAAAAACTGCTTCTCACATCTCTCAAAAACAAAAACAAGACTTAGTCTTTAAATGTCAACACCTAGAACAAACTATTCTTCAAATGCTAATGGAATTTTTCATGAACTTTAAAAATAATGTAACAATATGCAAAATTCAGGCTCCCTACTAACATTCTAATATCCCTCCTCTCACTTCTTGTCAGATATCACAGCTTGAAAATTGAGCCAGCCAAGAGTCATTCTGTTCTTGATTCATGAAGTGTCACCCGCTCTTACCTGCAGAACACTTCAAATTCTGAGATATTTTTAAGCTGCTACATTCACATCTGGAGATGTGCCATTCAGAAGCCTCAGCTTGTGTTTCTTGAGGTTGCTCAAGGTGGATTTTGAGTTGTGCTTTGAATCACTGCAATGTATCCGTGCTACCACAGATCAGAATATTCCCATCCTCATGCTAAACAGTGGCAGCAACTGGTAGATTTTTTTTTCTTTAAACATATATCTGGCCCTGGATTTTAACTACATCTGCTCATACCACTTGTTTCCAAAATGAATCTGATTTGTCCAGATGCAGCTTTGCATACCTCAGATGCCGTCTTTACGTGATGAGATTGTAAGTTTTCTTTCTTATTGCTCACTCTGTTCCACAATTACACTCCGTCGACATTTCTTGATGACATTTCAAACTGCAAAAATGTCAGAGCTGGAAGCACTTTGATAACTTTTTTATAGTGTTCCACTGCTTTGTCCAGTAGACTGATTCAGATCCTCAGTCAGCTGCTTTCAGTCCATGGTTTTTGAATGTTAGGAGACGGTTTGATTTGTAATGTCATTTGTAATGTCAGCCTGCCCCATGGATTCCTCTCACTTCAAAAATCAATAAGGCAGCATGTGCATTTTGTCCAGACTTTTGCATAAAGCTGTATCATATTAGTTTGAAGGATTCACTGTGTGCCTGTTACATCTTCATATGCAGACAGTTAAGCAAATCATGACAAAAAATGCATTTTTTTTACAGGATATTATGAAGTGAACCCTGTGAAAAGGTTTTATTAGAAAAAGAGTTCCTCAACTGCTCTTCTTCAATGACCTCAAACAGTCATCAGACTCCCTGTGAGCAAACCAATGAATTGCTTGTCAACTTTGTCTAATAGAGCCAAGAAATCTATAGTTTTTGATATTTAGAGTTAATTTTAGTTTCTAAGACCATCATCCCATATCTTCTTAGATTGTTTTGCTCTTCAATCAGTGTTATTTAGTTAGTTGGTGTTTAAAAGTGATTTTCCATGATGTCAGTTCATTGATCACCCTCAAGGTTAAGGTGAGTTGTATTTGTCAATGGGCAGAACTTTGGATGTTATCTGTCCATTGAGCTATAGTCCTGTATCTCCCAAGACCTTGGCTCAGGGGTTGAGAAAATCAAAGGTGAAACATGAATGTTTTGCATGATAGCTGGGGATAAATTTGACTTTTTTTCTCCTAGTAGTGGTTTTTTTTTGTTTTGTTTTTTTTTAAAGAAAATTTGTGAGATTTATATATGTATATTGTGCTTTAAGGAATATTTTTCTGTCATATCAAATGTTTTTATTTATTATTGCAGCAGTGACATTAATGTGCATATGGATGCATTATAGACTCTCATCTTTCTCTGCCAAAATACATCAACCAGTTGCTGAATAACAATGAAAATGCATTTTATGTACTATAAGGTGCTGTAGTTTGATGCATTATTATCACATATGGGCAGAATTTTCAATATAAAAATCATAAATAAACTATGGATGTCTTGCCTATACATGAACTTTTCCCCACAACATCTCTGGTCCTGGGCTATTTTGAATAGTGGCAACAAAAAACAAAATGTTAACTGTGTCTGTATTACTCGATGCACATAAGAAAATTAGTAACATTATCTGTAGAATAAGAAATAAAAGCATATCCACATATGATTTCTTAACTCTCATATTGATATATGCTTTGTTGAAATATGTAAATAAAGAAAGAAAAAGAAGCATAGATTATTTTTTTTACCCCTGCTTTCCACAACCAGAGAATGGGAAAGCCTGCTGTAGTATGCTGCAAAATAAGATAATTTAACAGTTTCATACTGCATTCTGTTATGGAATATAGTATACAGTTTGCAGCACATACTACATACTATGTTTGTCAGAAGTATGCAGGTTTGAATACAATCATAGCTAATTTTGGATAGAGGAAAGATTCTGTTAAATGCCAAAGCGTGACCTTACCTGCCCAACCCAGAATGCATAGCGCATGCTCTATTTGCCTCTATTTGCATTGCCGGCAATTGACTTATGCCAGTCAGGCCAGCTCAGTAATGGGCTAGAGTGGGCTACAAGCTAGAGCTAAAATTAAAATACAGTGCATGTACAACTTTTTCTCTTCTATTGGCCCAAGCACTAATCAATTTGTGGTGTAGGGTGAAATTTGAGTCGAGCATTGAGCGCTGCGGGGGACTATGAGACTGCTGAGATGCCCTGATCTATAGTTTTCAACCAGCCCCTGTACTACAACAGCATAAAAGAATGTCTGAAATTATGTTATTTTTGGTTTTGTATATCACCCCAAGATTTTCAGTGACCCCACATGGGAATCTCTTGAAAAAAAAATTGGAAGCGCCTCTGATTTTAGGAGCACATGTTCAATTGAGGGAATTTAGGTTAAAATGATTTTAAGGTGGAACTCCAGCGGCCCACCTTAAAAAGTGACGCCACCGCGGAGCTCCGCCCACCGTGAGGTGAACGGAAGAAGATGGAAACAGGGAGGCCAGACAGGCTCTGACAGCAAAAATACGTGTATCGGTACGGAGCCAAAACTCTAAATACTCGACCCTAGTGTTTGTTTTTCATCCCTTAACTCCGCATGGTGTAGCAGTAGGAGTTCAGTCAACATGGGACACATCTGGGAGCATCTGTCGACGACGCTGAAACTACGGGTGTCACTTTTCCTTCTTGTTGTCTCCGCCGGTGACGCCAGGCTGCACCGGACACGCAGCGTCGAGCCCTCGACCGAGGAAACTTACAACAAATACTACAATTATGTTGAACTGACCGAACGTTTACATTCATTAGCCCAGAAATACCCTCTCATAGCGAACCTGTCCAGCATAGGTCAGTCTGTGGAGGGCAGGGAGCTCTGGGTGATGCGGATCACCGAGGACCCCAACAGAGACACACCGGGGAAACCTAAATTTAAATACGTTGGGAACATGCACGGCGACGAAACCGTGTCCAGACAAGTGTTGGTTTACCTTGTGGAGTACCTGCTGAGTAAATATGGGGATGATCTGCGTATTACCGAGCTGGTGAACACCACGGATATTTACATTATGCCCAGCATGAACCCCGACGGCTTTGAGAAGTCCAAAGAGGGGGACTGCAATGGCGACAGTGGGGGTCGAAATAATGCCAAAAACAAGGACTTAAACAGGAACTTTCCTGACCAGTTTGACGGGGCGCCCGTCGACCCAGAAAACATCCCCGAAGTCATGGCTATGGTCAGTTGGATCCAGGAGAAAAAGTGAGTAGAAATCACACATGCAATGAACCAAATCCAAACAAGTTCCCATGTGACCTGATTGTTTGTGCATGCAAATTCTTACCTTCATGCCATCTTCATTTTGAGTTTCATTCCCATGAAGGTCATAAACAAAGGAGATAACTGCATGACATGTTCAAGGCTGAAAAATAACACATTTGAACTCTGTTGAAAACTGTAACCAAATCAATTTTACATGAACTCCCAAGTATTACAATATAAAGCCAAAGTCTCATTTACAATTTTTTTTCCTATAACCAACTTTAAGCATCACTATTACTACTACTACTTTAAATAACAAACCTGCACCAGTTTAACATCTATGTCATAAAGTTGTAGAAACAAGCATTAGTATTCTGAATCTGTTTTCTGATAATTTCTCAGAGAAAAGTCTAAAAAGTGCATTTTTGTCAAACTTTCAAGCGTCATATCACCATATGAGATAGATAACATGTCGAAAACAAGTTACAACATATGAAAGGTGTTACTTTGACCTACATTTTCCAACCACAATCTCTTCCCTGTCATAAATAGTTTTATGATATAGGCAAAACTTGTATGTCAAGTGACAAAGATTAGACTGTCATGCAGTAAGCTCTTTTCAAACAAAAATGCAGAACATGCAGTGGTTCTAGATTTTTAAATGGGGACAAAAATGTGCTTGTTTCTTTGTCTCAGTTGGCATTGTGTTGAGTATCTTTGGGTTGTGCACGCTGCCGTTTGGACAAAATAGGCAGTTTTAAGACATCACCTTTAGATTCAGGAAATTGTGGTGGATAATTCCCCGATTTTCTATTAATTTATAGATTTACAGGTTTATTAAGACCTCTGAGGTTAACAAGTGTGCCTCAAAGTTCACAAGAAGAGCTGTCCTGTAAGGCTGCAACTTCTGATCATTTTAATTATCATTTTATCTGTATGTCTTTTATTTTTTTTTTACAAATGGATTAGTTGTTCGGTGTATAAGGAAATACTGAAAAATGTTGATCAGTGTTTCCCAAAGCTTGCAAGACTGGTTTTAAACCCTGCATGTGCACAGATATTCATGCAGTGAAAGTTATATAGGTATATATATATATATATATATATATATATATATATATATATATATATATATATATATATATATATATATATATATATGTATAACATGAAACTGTCCTTTTAAGATTGCTGCTAAAATCTGCCGTTGTCTCTCTAGATTTGTGCTGTCTGGGAACCTGCATGGCGGCACTGTGGTTGCCAGTTATCCTTTTGATGACTCAGCCTCCCACCAGCGACAAGGCCTCTACAGCCAGTCAGAGGACGACAGTCTGTTCCGCTACTTGGCTCTGGTATATGCCCAGAACCACTCTGTGATGAAGACCGGTCAGCCCTACTGTCCTGAAGCCCTCTCAGAATCTTTTAAAGATGGCATTACCAATGGGGCACAGTGGTATGATGTACCTGGTAAGACAATCAAGTCTAATTGCTTTGTTAATTTGTTTAGGAAATGTTATAGTTGAATGTCAGTATTTCATTCTACAGAGAAGAATCACAAGTTCCTGGTCTGAGTGGTGATAAGAAGTGGAAACATGGGTCATTACAGTTCATATGTTGTTCATTACTCCTTTAAAATCTGTTCGACAAGTGAGGATGTCTAGACTGAGTTCAGCTCCGTGGATCGCATCCAGTGTGTTTCTTATTAACCTAACTGGTCTCATTATTTGTTACTCAATGAGGAAACAGCAGTCTGAAATGAGACACCTAGGATTTGTATTGCCATGGAGACTAGTTCAGGGGGATTGGTGCGTTGTTTCCCTGATTGAAAGCCTATTGTTGGGTAAGATGTTTGTCCGGTAATTGTTCTCTAAAGCTTTATATTTGTTGAGGACAGCCGGGAAGAAAAACTCCTCTTAAAGGTGTTTGCTCAGACAGTCTTACTGCTGTTGCTGTTTGATATTCCTCTCATCTGAGAGCCAAGAATGTTTTCTGTCATTATTGAATCGTTTGCACCTTGTGTAGGTTTGTGCAAGTCGTGTCTACAAGCTGCAGCCTGTTTGAGGAGACAGAAAGCAGAAATTATTTCAACATCCTCTTCACTTGGTATTACTTAGCTTAGGCTGTTGTCGAGACAGAATTTTCTTCCCTCTTAGATCCCAAGTAAACATATCATGTATAACATGTTTCGTTGATGATGGATTTCAGAAAGCAACTGGGACTAAAGCTGCTTAGAGTCAGTCTCTCAGTTAATAAGCTCCGTCAATAGACAATGTAAAGTGGGTTCAGTGTTACTTTGACTTGTCTCATTTAGCTGTATTGTGTAAAAGGTTAAAGCCAGTTTAAAGCTTCTTTATCACAGCTACAAACTCTATAATAGAAACTTCTTTCTCAATATTTGCAATTCAGTGTGACCCAAAATTCCTTTTTAGTCATTGCAACAGTTAATAATGTGCCTTGGATTTGCCAGATGTCAAAATGCTAAAAAACAGTAAGCACTTAAGCACTTAGAGTGCACTGCTCATCATGTTTGTCTGCCAAAGCTTGTAATTATTGAAAGTGTTCGAACGGTGGACTGGCTCGTTGTGGCCATTTTAAAGGCCATGGGCTGCACCGTCTCATCTTGTACACAGTATCCCTGTCTTCTGAATAAGCATCTCTTAGCAGCTAAACTAAATGCAGCTTGTGTAATACACGTTCAGGAACAGCTTTACTCTGCACCCCGTAGGCCGAAACTTGATCATCGTACTTTGTTTTGCTGTTTTGTGTGAGGGGTTGGGAGGTGATGATGTAAGGGCCTGCAGCTTCGGGTTACCACACTGCTTTTCTTGCTGAGATGTACTGTATTATAGTGAATTTCAGGTAACAATAAGGTGTCTTTCAGTTTTTTATTTCCCATTGAGTAGCACATCCATTTGCCTCGGCCAGATTAAATTGCCTTCATTAAACCATAGCTATCCAGAACTAGCAGATGAGATTGTGATATTAAAAACTGTCAGCATGGTAGTGGTTCCATCTCTGGATGACAATGTCAATAGATGTGTTTAATGCTATATATGTATTTAAACTAACACAAACTGTCAGGATACCTTAAAACTAATATTTATTCCTGTTGCAGGTCACTTTATACTTGATTTATGTCATTACATGTCACAGTGTTTGTTTCCCGCTTAGAGTAACTGAAGCTGTAAATCATTACCGCAGCCTTGAGCACAATCTTAAATGGCAGTGAAGATTTGGTTGTACTGAGTCTTTGTCTTCAGAAACCTGAAGCGCAGTGACTAGAAAATAGCTGTCTTAGCAGAAAATTACATAGTTTTTTTATACTGGTTTCTCAACTAAACAAATCAGTATTCAGACACAGAAGGTTCACATTGTTAATATGAACCAGTTATTGAAGCCCCTTGCTGCAATAGTATCCATATCTCGTTATGAAGATAGGCACCAAGAGGGTGTAACACAGTTGAATAGACTGTCTGACATGTCCCGGTGGATGAAGTGTCACTGCTGTAACTGGGCTAATGGCAGATGATGGAACCTGTTAGGTCATTGTGTGACATAATGAGTAGTCCAGGCAAACTGCCAAGGCCAGGAGTCAGGAACAGGAGATTTTTTGTTTGGCAGTCAGAGCTTGAAATAATGATTCAGCATAAGGTATTATCGTGATCCATAATCTTCTGACTCGATCTAGTCTGTGAGGGCCTGTATTTTTGAACTGTATTTTGACTCATGCAGCCCTCAGCATATATTTACCTGCTATTGTTGAAAATGTATGTTGTTTGGTTGTGTATTTTTCAAGCTTTTTCTTCACATTTTGACTCGCATCTTGTCCACTTTGTTGTGTATTGTTAATTAATTCAGAGCCTAAAATATTTATCTAGGTCATTTGCTCAAAGCTTTTGGCCAAGGTTATTGGAATACATTGTGTACTGAAAGATAAACATGGCTGCATTTAGACTTAGAAGAGAAATACATCCAGAATATAATTTCACCGTATGAAAATATAGCTTTATTCCCACGACGATCTGAGGGCCACAGAAGTGTTTGAATATGCTCAGACTGCTGATAGCCATATGTCTGAGCAACGTCACTGTTAAAAGCTGACAGTCACATGACACATACTTGGTGAAGCAGTTTCTCCTGGTAGATTATCTTTATAAATGTGTGAATAAAAATAGGACGTTTTTGTTTGGGATTGTAGCACTCAACCCCTATGCATTTTGGTGCCCTACACGACAAATTCAGCTACAAGGTCCGGCTTTGACGTCATCGTCTGGTCAGTGGTTTCCTGCTAGGTTCAGGGTGTGTCACTGGATCCGGTACATAATCAGGATATTTAAAGTCGGAGCTGCTGTAGTCCATCTGTGTTTGTCAAACTCTATCAGCATATGCCAGATGTCTATTTTAAGTGGCTTGCTGGAAGGACAATGGCACTTGGTTCAGTTAACTATTTGAAATGACTTTGCACAAAACAATTCTTGATATCTTGTGGCCATGGTTTTATAGTTGTCATACTGTTGCAGCCACACACTTATCACCAGTGAATGTAGATTTGCCTGTTATTGACAGGTGAGATATTATAAAAGCTGCACTTGGTTGACATTTCAACTGGCTGTGTCTGCTGTTACCACAAGGTTTAAAGCCTCTCGTGAATCACCCTGACACATCTCTGTACACCACTGGTGTCCCAGCTGCCTGAGCAAATAAAATGTAGTAGATCTTTAAAAGTTAAAGTCACAGGCAGTGTTTTCCTGTTGAGCTGCAGTGGGAAGAACATAAAAAAAGTACTTCTTGGCACATATAACTGGGACTTATGAACCCTCAAATAAACTTAAGACAAACTTTGTAATACATTTCTTATCTCACTTGTAATGGCCATTTTTCATAGGACAAGTACAGCAAGTAAATCCTGTTGCCGTTTTTATGTGTTCTCCCATCTATTGTTTAAAGATAGAAGTAAAACAGTCTAATTACTCTGTCAGACTGTCTTTTGATAGACAACTGAAAAACACGTGAAACTTTTTAGATGAGCATATAGAGTTTATTACATCTTCTGAAGTGGCTGTTTCCAGTTTCCATTGAATAACGTGCCAGCCACCCACTCCCGCCAAGTTCCAGTCAGCTGAACAGCTGTCGCTTGACCGGGGTTGGCTCCAAAGAACTTGTGATTGTGGTGTGTATTTTTGGTCCGTCTACTCTCCAAGTCCAGTCTCTCCAGTGTATCTCATCACAGCCTGCACCTTTTCTCCAAAGCTTGAAACTTTCTTTAATGCATTTTCTCCTGTTTTCAAAGTCAGTCAGCAGTATGACTTTCAGGAGAATCTTATCATCAAACTGATCAGATGTTTAGAAAGTGGGCAGTAGCATAAATATCTAGCAGTTTTCTCACATAGTCATTGCATACAATAGCGTAATCAAATTTAGATGTTTGTTCAGAGATAATGCAGTTCAACAGAAAGGATTTGAAGGAGATGGGCTGCAGTAAGTGCACATTGAAGGTGCATCCATGGCTCTTCATGGTCCATAACTAGCTGTGGGAGGCTCTGGATATTAAGTATGTACTGGCATGTCTCTTCATTGTGCTTCACAAAAAGCTGAAGTGTCTGTTTTAAAACCAATATTATGTGTTGTATTTAGTTTCTTCCTCACTGAGACTGGTGTGAGATTTCTTGCTTTGCGGAAGTTATGTGTCAGTGATGAAGAAGGAGAAAATGGTGTCGGATATTTGTTGTTTCCTGTGGCTGCCCGGCAGGCAGCCATGGCAACCCTCTAGCCTGGGAGCCTCTGACTGCCTGCTGTTGTTCCACAGGGATGGCCAGCCGAACAGCCTGCCCTAGTGTGTGTGTCTCTGTTCGCCTTACTGGAGGACTAGGTAGCTGGCAAACTGCAGATGTCATGGCCTGTTGCCACACTAAACACTCTCTTTAAACTATGGCATTGAAGGGACAAAGACAGGCTGAAGCCTCTTTAGAAAAAGCTTCTTTGTCGACTAATGAACTGGCCTGGCACCATTGACGTTTAACATTAAGGAAGAATGTGCTGTTTTACATGTGTTTTACACATTAGATACATCTGTGGATTTATTATCTATCATTTTCTTATCTAGAATTGCATATAAATTGTGCCATGGTTAACATGCTTAGCTTTTTATTTCACTGTTCTGTTATCCAGGAGGGATGCAAGACTACAACTACCTCTATGGAAACTGTATGGAAATCACCATGGAGCTGAGCTGCTGCAAATATCCCCCTGCTACTGAACTCCATAAGGAATGGGATCTGAACAGAGAATCCCTAATAGCATACATGGAAAAGGTAGAGCTTCCAACAAAAAAAATAAGAAGTGATACATCTACAGTCATTATAATGTATTTTCATTTTTAAAATGACAATGCCACAATCAATGCCTGCCTGCAAACTATTTATCCTTTGAAATATTGCTCTTTTCCAGGTACACATAGGTGTTCGTGGTTATGTGAAAGAAGCTGTTGATGGTGCTGCCCTCAGCAATGTCAGCATTATGGTAGCAGGCATTCACCACAACCTGACCACAGGAAAATATGGGGACTACTACCGCCTTCTTCTACCAGGAACATACAACATCACAGCTGTGGCTCCAGGGTGAGTAATACCGATGAATTTCCTTCCCACAGCAAGTTTTCACAAACAGAGCTTATTCATTAACGGACAACCCTTACTCCTAAGGAACAGGCAGGTTTCAAATTTTATTGCCGTCACCAATGACAACCCAGTGAGTGCTGCACTCATCACTGCTTGTTTCCTGTTGATTAATGCCAGATCACAATGAGTGAAGCAAAATTTTTAATCTGCCTCTTCGAGACTAGCACATTTTAAGCTCAGTCTGTATGTTCCAGCCAGATATACACACATGTGCTGCACAATGCTGCACATCTCGTAGTTCCTCTTAGAGTGACAGAGTAACTTTTGTCACTGAAGCGATGAGAAATGTGTTGCTCGTGAACTTCATTGTAAAGAGATTACAAGGAAACTACAGAAATAATGTTTTTTTTTTCTTTTTTTGTTAAGGCAGCGTGACATTTAATATTGCACTTACTAAAGGTTTTCTGTATGTGTTTCTTCCTGTATGCAGGTACGCATCAATGACAGTCAACAGTGTCCAGGTGACTGGGGGCAAAGCCACAGAACTTAACTTTACTTTGGCACCTGTGGTCAGTGTGGCTGCAAGTAGCATCCCTGTTAACATAACCTCTGTGCCGTCCACAAGCCATCCAAACATTTCCACTACCAACTCCTCTAAATCCAGCCAGACAGTGGTGGTTCCCTCTAGCGGAAAAAAGAACACCACTGCACCCGTTAACCAGCCCATCCAGCCCCAGGAATTTCGTCACCACAACTATGCAGACATGGAGCTGTTCTTACGCAAGTACAACAGCGAGTTCCCCTCAATAACCCATCTCTACTCTATTGGCCACTCGGTGGAAGGCCGTCAGCTTTATGTGATGGTCATCTCTGACAACGCTTCCGTCCATGAACATGGTATGTCTCAGTGTAGTACAGTCTTTACAGAATAAGTTATTTTGTTTACATGTGATGAGCACCTCGGCTCTAAATGCCTGCCTCCAGACTGCGACCGGTTTTTGAGAGTTGGCGTATAAAAATCTCATGTGGTTACATTTGTGCGAGTGTGTGATGAATATTAGGCTGTTTCGGTGTCTCACTGGCTGGTGCAGGGAGCAGCTTTGTTGGCCATAGCGATGGAAAATCATACTTTTTCCTTCCTTTTTTTTCGATCACTGGCTCAGTTGTTGTCTCCCTTCCTGACACGTGAAACAAAATTAATTTAACTGTTGTGTGTTCCAATGATGAAACGATCTGAGTATTTCAAACAACAAAATGAGGAGAGAGAGGAGGATGCTGATGGTGAGGAAGAGGTTTCAACTCAGACACTCCTTTTAATAATGAGTGCAGATGCAGGCAGTGAGATACTGACCGACCTAGTGAAAAAGAAAAAATATTACATTCAATCACAATGGCTAACTCAGCACTACAGCTGCTAAATTAAGTGAAAAAAATCACAATCGTGATTTTGGATGTCCACACTTAAATGAACGTGATCAACTTGTGAAATGTACTCAACTCGTAGAAAACTCATCTCATAGAAAACGCCACACATTGAAAACAGTTCATGCAGATAAAATCACTTGGATTTATCCTGGATTAGTAAGATAATTCAACCCATTATTTCACACTTTTTAAAGTCATTTTTGGTCACACACCTGACTGAATGAACTAGCAGCGTCTACCATAGCTTGCATTTGTGGAGTTTAGGGAACAACAGTAAATTATAGTGTCTATGTATAAGCAGATGTTCAGCAATTGAGGAGTTTAGCCTGTGCCCAGTTTATACAAAGGATATTAGAGAGCCTCCAAGAAATGACTGGTGACGAAATAATTTGATTTTCTAACATATTTTGTGAATATTCAGTCTTACTATCAATCTTTACACTACTGCAAAACCAGAGTATACAAAAACAACCATGCAAGATTGATTAATACCACGCTGTACCAAAAGTGGGGCCGGAAGGTGCGACCAAAAAATGTGTGGGGATCCCTAAAATGTTCTTATATTTAATGTGAGCATTCTTGAGTATTATGTTAATGGCATCTGTTAGTGCAGGTTTTAATTTTGCATCATTGTCTTTCCAGGTGAGCCAGAGTTTAAGTATGTGGCCAACATGCACGGCAATGAAGTGGTGGGTCGAGAGTTAATGCTCAACCTCATTGAGTATCTGTGCCATAACTATGGTACCGACCCGGAGGTCACCGAGTTGGTCAGCAACACTCGCATTCACATCATGCCTTCCATGAACCCTGATGGCTATGAGGTTGCTGAGGAAGGTAAGGGAAAAAGATGCATGCACATACAATTTTATACAGACAACAACAAAGCAACACAATCTGCAACACCAGAAAAGTATAATGTGTAATGTGAAATATTTCAGTATGCAGGTCACACAGCTGTTAGATGTTTGGCTTTTGGATACATGAGTAAAGGTGTCGCATTAATAACAGGACTGTAACAGCAATTTGATCATTTAAGTTACTGTTTCTTGAGTCTATGTTACTAACTGCTCTCAAATTTACAGCCTTTGTAAGTTAAACAGGTCTGAATTGATATGTGTAGTGTAAATCCTAAGCGATTACAACAACAAAAAGATAATACAGATTTTTTTATTATTTGGAAGATGTAGCTTTTCTCCTAATTTCCTGTGCAAAATGGCATATCCCTACATACTAACTCCTTACATATAGCAGCCCTCAGGTCATCTGCTTTGAGATGGCTTCGGCTGCACTTCCTTGTTTTCACGAGCGTGTGACGCGAGCATGTAATGACTGCCAGTACGTTGCCGTCGATAACGACTGGTGATGTCTAAGAGGAAGTGTAGAGGAAGTGAAGCTGAGGTTGTGTAAATCTTCAAGCAAATACATGCTGCAGTTAAAGATACATGTGGATGACTCATCACTAAGTGGTTGTTTCTTCACAGGGCATAACAGTACCTACAAAGGACGCAACAACAGCAACAATTTTGATCTGAACCGCAACTTCCCAGACCAGTTTACCACCATCACAGATCCCAGACAGCCGGAGACAATAGCTGTGATGAACTGGCTGAAGAGCATCCCCTTTGTTCTGTCAGCCAACCTCCATGGAGGCACGGTCTTACTTTGAATTTTTTGGGTCACTCTCAGCTTTTGAAAGTGATGTCCTGTTTTGTTTTTACATTATTAGTGTCTGCAACAATCAGATGTTAAGATTTGCAGTTTAAATCAATTGTGCACATTGAAATGTGTTCAAAACACAGATTTAGATGTTTTGTAGGGGCTTGCCCTGTCTCATCTTTGTTTTGTTAAATTCAGGTTCCTTGGTAGTCAACTACCCCTTTGACGATGACAGAGACGGTTTAATTCATTACAGCCCTTCACCTGATGATGAGGTCTTTAAGCATCTGGCTAGAGCATATTCACAGGTAACTAGACACTGCTGCTGTGGGATCAATTCCAGACTAAAAGAATGCTTGTGGTTTCACTGTTTATTTGAAAGCAAGCTGTAGTCTTAGTGTACTGACAGAAACTACAGTCTTTTTTTGTTGAATCTGTGGAGAGCGAGACCATGTTTGAAAACTTGATACAACAGTACCCGTTGTTTGGTTTTTACTTGTGTGGGGTGTGTGCAGGAAAACTCTCTGATGCACAAAGGACACCCTTGTGAAGACCTGTTCCCTGATGAATATTTTGAGGATGGCATCACCAATGGTGCTCAGTGGTATATTGTTCCTGGTAGGCTCACTTTTTTCATCTTTTCTCACTAACCTCATTTTTTTCCATCCAAAGCAGCCTTTTATACTTGACACTTTTTAGTTTATTTACATAATCTTTACATATAAGAAATAAAGCCTTGCAAACATCTCTTTTGCCAATTCAAACTCCTGTTTTATGACCTCAAAGATAGTTGTCTGCTAAAGTTGCATTCATTAAAAATGTATTAAACTACTGGAATTGCACCCTTTGACTGTATGGTACCAGCTCTTCAATAATAGATCCAGTATTGTAGTTACAGGGTGGGCATTTAAGTAAATCTGCCATATTTTGAGTCTTTGTTCCTGTGTGCAGTTAATCACAATAGTGAAGGGAATTTGTAATTTGTCATTCTGAGTTTGCTCCACTGTGGTACAGCAATGCACGTACCTTATTTGGTGAAACTGAGAATGAAATGTGAATAGCAACACACAACTAAACTATCTTTCACTAGGATTGTTTCACTTCTTTATGGGTAAAAATTTTGTCATCAAAGATGCTATCATCATAGAAACTCTCTACATATAATTGCTTTGAATTTGATAGAGTTTAAATTCATGCTTTTTTTCTCCAGGTGGTATGCAAGACTGGAATTACCTAAATACCAACTGTTTTGAGGTGACCATCGAGCTGGGCTGCTATAAGTACCCCATGGCCAAGGAACTGCCAAAATACTGGGAAGAAAACCGGCGAGCCTTGCTTAAGTTTATACACCAGGTAGTAGGCAAAAATCGTATCATGATCCCCTCCTCACTTTGACTCAGTTTTGCACAGGCCCATGTTTACATGATTATTTGTCTCTAGGTTCACACTGGAATAAAAGGCACAATCTCTGACAATGGGGATGGTACAGGAATCCCCAATGCCACCATTAGTGTGGAGGGAATCGACCACAACATCACCACAGCTCATACTGGAGACTACTGGAGACTGCTGGTCCCTGGGACTTACTCTATCACTGCTTCTGCCCATGGGTAAGACATTTTATTTTAAAGGGAAGAACATACTGAGGATGTGCCATAATGTTTTGTATATTTATGTCCCATTATTTCCACTGTTTCTAACTTTAAATACTTTTTATTGTTGCCCAGTTATAAACCTGTGACGATCTACGCCACAGTCCCAAAAGATCGAGTGGAGGTGGTGGACTTCAGACTGACACGTTTGCACTCAGACAGTAATGGCCAGCCTCTCAGTGGCCCCCAACCCACACAAAACCCATCTGAGAGGGAGTTCCAGAGCTTAATTAAGGAGCTCTCTCTAGGCCAGGGTTTGGAGCAGCTGGTCAGGAGCACAGCCACAGAGAACACGTTCCGATACCGCCCTTCCAGAGAGCTGCCTTCTGTCATGACAGGCTTCAAAAATAACTTCCCTGAAATTACAACTTTACACAGGTAGGCAGTGCTTTACCTTCTACTGGATGTTGTAAGCAGCAAACATCATTTCATTTTAGGGACATTTAAATGTTTGATATCATTTCTGTAATTGCTGATCCTCCTTATGAAACAAGTCAGTGCTGTGAAGTAGCTATGATCAATTCTGAGTTTCTCTTCTGTTCTCTGTTCTCAATTTCAGTTACTCTTCTTGCTGCTATGTTTTGAAAGATTCTTAATATACTCATCGTCATTGTTGTTTCTTCTCTTTTGTGTCTAGTTTGGGCCACAGTGCGGAGTTTAGAACCATTTGGGCTCTGGAAATCTCTGACAAACCAAAAGACCCTGAGCCGTCTGAGCCAAAGATCCGCTTTGTAGCAGGGATTCATGGCAATGCCCCTGTGGGCACAGAGCTGCTGCTGGAGTTTGCAGCCTTCCTGTGCATCAACTATGGCAAGAACCCAGTCATCACCAGGGTGAGTGTTAGGGTCTCTCACCTAATATAATCTTTAAAAGCTATGCCTGGATACTGCATGTTTATCGACTGTTTTCAAAATTTAGCAACTTTTAAAGAAGATTTGGTTTAAATAATTGTCTATTAAGTTTTTTGAAGCGATTTTATTGGGGGCTTTTTTGCCATTATCAGATAGACAGGAGAATATGGTTTGTGCCCTCACCACTCAGCCATCAGGTCGCTGCTAACTTCAAATTTTTTCAACTATGAAAATATAGACTAGACTTAGTAAATATATGCTTCAGCCATGTCTGTAATTGTTCCTTCTCCTTACATCTCCCTTCTGTAGCTGATCAACGAGACCCGCATTTTCATTGTGCCCTCTGTCAATCCTGATGGACGAGAACAGGCTATCGAGAAGCAGTGCACGTCTACTCAGGGCTTGACCAATGCTAATGGCAAGGATCTGGACACAGACTTTTTTGGTCAGTTAAATGGATTTGTATGTATAAAACTGTACTGAAAAACAGATATAAAAGACAATTCACCATATACCATGCTTTAAAAAAACTGAGTATGCAATAACAGCTGTGTTTTTATTCCAAAATGTGTTTTCCTAATTTAATAGGCAATGCATCACAGCGTGTGGTGGAGCCCCAACCTGAGACCAGAGCGATGATGAACTTTATCCGAGACAAGGCCTTCACACTATCTGTGGCCCTCGATGGAGGCTCCCTGGTTGCTACATACCCTTACGACAAGCCTGTTCAGACTGGTAATACCACTGGTCAGGAAATAGCCTTATGTACACAGTGAACAGTCACAATAACAATTCCACCTGTCTAATACTATGCAGGTCCTGTTCAAAGTAGTAGGGCATTGATACTGGGGTGTCCTGTAGTTTCTGGCTCTTTGTCGTGTTCCTCGAGACGTTCCTGGGCAGTTTTTGCGGTCCAGCAGAGCGTATTGTCCTGTTGTGGCAGGCTGCTGGCATTAGGGAGTGCTGTTGCTATGGGAGGGTGTGCTTGGTCTGCAACGATGTTTAACTGGGTAGTTTGTGTCAGCAAAACATCAACACAAATGTCAGGACCAAAGGTTTCCCAGCAGAACATTAGAGTGTTAAGTGTCAGTGGTTTTCATGTTGTGGCTCATTTGTGTATTTTCACATCCAAATGTTAAAATCAGTTTATGTGAAGGGTTTGAATTGGAGCCACATTCAGAAATGATCCTTTGGGAGCAGTGCCTAAAGACAGTGATTTGTGTCAGTTAGTTGGCCCGTCTGGTCATACATCTAGGGCATCAGTCCAGGGCAAATTGTTTTGACAACTCAACAGCATTATTTGATATGAATATTCATGATCCACAGAGGATAGATAACTCTGACATCTTTTTGGTGACTAATTCATGTTTCTGTGAACACCACTGTCACACCTGATGTTTTAAATATTGATTAAATTTCTTGATTTTGAGAATTTTCTTAACCACCTCCAGCTGAACACTCACTGCTCCTTATTTAATACTACTTTTGAGTTCGAATATATATTTCTTGGTACTCAACAAGTAGAAAAGAATGATACTCAGAAGGATTAACTTCAAGCCATTTCAACTTTAAAAACATGAGTTTTTCCACAAGTGCCAGCCTCAGGACAAAAGTGATGTTTCAGCTCTTCTACTGATAGGGCTTAGTTATAGCAAACACTGTCACTTTTGTTTCTTTGATGCATCACGTCACACCAGATGTAAATGTTACTGCTGGGGGTGTAGACTTTGTTTTATTTTTATTCCATAAAATGTTCAAAGAAGCAGCATTAATGGACTTTTCCACACAGCCTCCAGACTGACTTGACAAGTTTTTCGTTTGCGGCTATAAATGTAGCAGTCTTACATAACAGCAAATTGCAAGGAGTAGAACAAATGATCTGAAAACTGTTTTGCTGCTTAACCTCTCTAGATTTGACTGTGTAATTAATTGGTAATTTTTTTTCTTCCAGTTGAAAATGAGGGCACATTGAAGTACTTGGCAAGCGTGTATGCTAACAACCACCCCAAGATGCACCTCGGGGACACCGGATGTTCAAACAATGGGCAGAGTATGTTATGTAAATACTACAAATCCTCCTCGTGACGGCCATAAATATCAGTCAGTATTAAGGTGATAGAGATTAACGGCTAACTTCTCTGTTACTCAGTAGGCAACATCCCAGACGGAGTTATGAGGGCAGCAGAGAGACAAAGTCACATGGGGAGCATGAAGGTACGTCTGCGACTCTGATAGGAATTTCTACTATTAAGCAGACATCCATGCTGCCACTGCGTATTATTTAGGTTTTATAAAAATATGATCTGAAATGAAAAAGGCATACTTAACTTCTCAGAAGTGATGGGCTGCTTTGACAGCTTGTTTAACCGTTTTAAATATCTTGATCTAAGTTTGACTTTTTGTATATTATTTGTCATCTCATGTCTGTATTTTCTCCCAGGACTTCAGTATGGACTTTGGCCACTGTCCAGAAATTACAGTGTATACTGGCTGCTGTCTGTTCCCTCCTGCTGAGCAGCTGTCCACGCTCTGGATGGAGAACAAGAAGGCTCTGCTCAGCATGTTGGTGGAGGTATGATGAAGGATTCTATCAGCCCAACACGGAAATGCATCCTGGACTATGCCACATACACAATTTATGACCAAGACTGTTGTGAGCTTTAAATACCTGTTTTTAAGTCGTGATCAAACAAAAATGTATTGATTTAGGATTTTCTATTTAAGATTAATATAATTTTCCTTCCATTTCCACTCCATGCAGGTTCATAAAGGAGTGCGAGGTGTGGTGAGAGACAAGAGTGGCAAACCTATTGTTGGGGCAATCATTGTACTGAACGGAGGAGTGAGATTATTTACTTCAGAGGGCGGCTACTTTCATGCACTTCTGGCTCCTGGCAACCACAATATTGAAGCTGTTGCTGACGGCTACCAGCAGCAACGACAAAAGGTACACACTTGTATACATACCATGCATTAAGTAAAAAAGGAATGGACTGTGTCCCAGGAAAATAATGCTTATAGATATTTCAAATATCTGTGGAGGAGCATGTAAAGATAACATCTATTTCTTCTGAAAACAGGGAATATTTTTAATGCAGTTATAATTGAAAATAAAACACAAGATTAGAACCTGCAGCTGTCACTGTCAAAATGTTCAGTCATTCAATACTTAGGCTAACATTCAACAGGTAAAGTCAAGTTGTGCTTCCAATATGATAGGTTGAAAAACTTAGAAAATGTAGTCTTTGTCAAAAACCTAGATGTGTTTATGTATGAAACCCAATGACAATGACTCTAAGTTTATATTCAAGGCATAATGACATTTCCAAGGAGAGAAAATAATGTGTCAGAAATATTGATTAAAACAAAGGGCTTACAAAATCTGGTTTCAAGTGTTGCTTTTTAGTGCTGGAGAGCAGAGATGAAGTCTGGTCTGGTTGTAACAATGTGCACTCTGTTGTACAGGTGGAGTTTATGCATACATACAGTACACTATATAATTCCAGTAGCTTATGCTTGCACACAAAGAATTTGATGGACTGAACACTCAATACCACCCCTAAAAATTCTGTTTTGACAGATTTCGCTTTCATAGTTCTGTCCTAATTTGATAGTGATTGTTAAGAGGCCCATGAAGAGAAACTGCATTTCCCATATTCAGAAATGTAACCTTTTACATATTTTGCTCAAAAGAAAAAAAGAAACATTAACCTGCCTCCTATGTTTAGTAGGAAGGGGAACACAAACTGACAACATGAAGACACAAATAAGAAATGGCACAATTACATTCGAGAAAGTTTTTGAAAGAATATTACGGTGGTTCGCCTTTAATGTCGATGTCTATGTAAGGTGTAGGGCGAAGCACACAAAACCTCTCTGTCACCTCCACCTTTCCATTTGGATGCTCTGAAACTTGAAGCTTGGGGTAGGCGAGCTCTTCAAACAGATGTTCCTTGATGGTATGTCCAAGCTCCAGACTGTAGGCCGTGTGCTCGCCGCTAGGACTTGAGAGCAGTGGATCCACCACTGAGTGATATGTCTGCTGGTAGTCTGGTACTGTGAAACCATGGATCATCAGATCACCGCTGAAGGTTTTCTCCTCAGTAGAGACAACTCTGGCTCTGTGTGGCTGACTGAGATCTGGAATAACGGCAGCGTTCCTGATATATCTATCATCCAGGGGTTTCTGGGGGTCTCCTTCTCTCTGCTCATACACAAGGTCCGACTCATAACGTGGAGCCAACATGCATTGTCTCTCCTTAATAGTCTCCCCATATTTCTTAGGGCACCGAATACTCTGCCTTAGGTCATAAGGACGCATCTTGTGCCGCTGGAAATAAAAAGTGACATTAGTTTGAGCAGATTCTTGTGCCTCTGTAGTTAGTTCTGAGTGTTGCTATCAGAAAACTTCACACAAACAGTATTTATACTGAAAAAAGAAATCATGAAGTAGACTTACTCTTTGGCAGCAGCTCTTTGGGTGTGTTTTCAGACCGCATCACTAAATCAGGCCTGAAACCACATGGTTTTTAATCCTTATTTAATGAGTCAAATGTTCCCATTTTTATACCATTCTTGAATAATAGCACTGCATAAAGAGACAGTGTGAATTCTCTGATTCAGGTGATTCACTTCTCAGCTGAGTAATTTTGGATTTTGTAAAGTAGCACTATTTTAGACATTTAAGACAGCCTGCTCCAGATTATACTAAGCAGTCACACCTGAAAATAAGTCTTGCTAATTAGGTAATTAACAGCCCCACATCTGTGAGGAGCTTCAGACGACACAAGTAAAACCAGCCAGGTTGGATAAGATGTGGTGGAGCTTAATATTTTTTTTGCCATCCATGGCTGATTGCCATAGGTTGATTAAAAATGAGTAAGCTTGGTTAATCATTTGAATTTCACTACAGTTGTTTGTAAAATTCTGGAAAAAAAATGTTTTTAAGAATGTTTTTAAGCTTTTCGTTTATATTCAGAAGCACACCTAAAATTAGTTCAGAGAGAGGAGTGTGATTCTTACGTTTCATGTGAAATTCTTTTTAAAAATTTGGCTGCCATATAGCACCATAGATCATCTATGATTCAAGAAGACTCAGGGGGTTTATTATTTACACTTTGATGCTGAAGTATTTTTGTTCTCTTCCAGGTTGTAGTGTCTTCCTATGAAGCTGCAAACTCCATTATCATTGAGTTTGACATGGACAACAGCATCTTTGGCCTCCCCAGAGAGTTTGTTGTGGCCAGTGCAGGTAAGCATGAAAGAGCCTTTTGTTACCTGCAGTCACTATAAATGCATTATGTGACTTGTTAATGTACAAATACGGCTACGATTATATTTTAGATTTCTACTAATGTAGTCGACAGTGACTCTCATTTCTCCCTATACTTCAGCTCGTCCAATTTTTTAAAATTTACATTATTAGTCTTTATGGTCTTTAGAGCAATACATCTTGAGTCTAGCATATCAGAGTTATCCTATTCGTATTTAAAAACATGCTTAATTATCAAAAAAAAAACAATTTGTTCATTGTAAAGTGTGTGATGGCATTAAAAAAAGAATATAAGGCATGATCTTAGATTTTGTAAAAACCGTATCCATGCATGCAAGCAGACATGCTGAGTTGCGTCTTTCTCTTCCTCCCTGCAGCAGCCTCCATGACAGCACTAGTGGTGACGGCATGCATCATCTGGTGCGTGTGCGCAGCCAAGTCTAATCATCAGAAAGATGGCTTCCATCGTTTGCGGCAGCACCGAGATGATTATGACGATGAGATCCGGCTCACCTCTATGGGCTCCAAAAAGTCGCTGCTTGCCCACGAGTTTCAGGACGAAAGTGAGAGCGAAGAGGAGACACTGTATGCCAACAAAATCTGAGAAATGGTGCACCACTTTGGCTGTTGGCTCAGTATTTTAATTTTGAACTCCCACAAATCAAACCCGGGTGACTGGGGCGACTGTGGCTCAGGTGGTAGAGCGGGTCGTCCAATGATCGAAGGGTCAGCGGGTCGATTCCCGCTCTGTCCTAGTCATGTGCTGTTGTGTCCTTGGGCAAGACACTTTACCCACCTTGCCTCCAGTGCGGCTACTCACACTGGTGTATGAATGTGTATGAATGTTGGTGGTGGTCGGAGGGGCTGTAGGCGTGGATTGGCAGCCACGCTTCCGTCAGTCTGCCCCAGGCAGCTGTGGCTACAAATGTAGTTTACCACCACCAGAGTGAGAATGTGTGAGTGAATGAATAATGGATCCATTGCACACGCTTTGAGTATGCCTAATAGAAAAGCGTTATATAAATCTAATCCATTATTATTATTATTATTATTATTATTATTATTATTATTATTATTATTATTATTATTATTATTATTATTATTATTATTATTATTATCATTATTATTATTATTATTATTATTAATAACCCCTGGCCAACAAGGAGCAGGTTGAACTCTGAGCGGCTTCTCTGTCCTTCAAAACCGATACAAGAGTGATGAGGACACTTTTTCTGTTAAACCAATAAATTCTGAGGACTCGGTCACTCAGTTATTAGTGCTACTAAATTAATACAGTCTGGTCGTGTCTGGACCCGGCTTATTTTTAGCCACATCTCTGCTTGACTGGTTCAACAGACGGAGAAGGTAATAAAGAGAAGGTGAAGAAAGTCCACTGTTGCCCTTATCCATCCATTTTTGCAGCTTTTTTGTTTCCGAGCCATTTAATATTCTTTAACCACTATCTGTCCTGCCCGGCTGAGAAATCAGGCGAATAAGTCCAAATAACCTTCTTTATGGAATGAACACTAAATGGAAGTGCTTTATCTCTCATCGTCTCCCCACTGATATCTGTCACCACCCTGCATTTCTTTCATTAATGCTCTGAGCAAGGAAATAAATGATTTCCATTTCTTTAAGAAAACATAGTTAGAATGAAGTGTCCGCACCTTTGGGAGACTGAATGTGCCTTGGCTTCTCAAAAGTTTACAGTCCCAGATAGGCTGTAATATGTGTCAGAAAGTAGCATAGTGAACAGGTAATACCTAGTCCATGGAATTTGATCCATCCTATACTCAGGTGGAACGAAGAGAGAAAAATTGTGATCGAAGGACTGCAGTGTTGTGATGTTGTTTCACAGATGACTCACCTGGTTTTCTATTTTTGCAGTGAATCAGATTTGTGGACGAAATCATTGTGGGAACAAGCTTCTTGAAAGTATCAGGGAGAATCTGTTACCAAGCTTGAATGACCCATATCCAGTTAGTGGAGAGTGCTCTGATGTATTTATGGAGGTCACTTGCACTACATGGAAAGCAAGAATTGTCCCATATCATTGGCCCGGGAAGAAAAAAAACTATGAACCTCTCAATATGTAATCATTAAAAGAATGTATTTTTATTTAATTTTAGTTTTAACAATAAGTTTGTCAGATAATTTCTCTCTGTACATTAAAAATTCCTGCTGACTTTCATGGATGTCACGTAGAGTCAGTGCCCTGTGGTTTTCACCGTCTGTCATCTTACAATAGACTACCTTTTTTCAGGTTTTTCTTTTGCCAACGAAGTGTTTTAATTACAAAAATCATACCTGTCCATTAATGATCAGTGTGAGAGACCCGTACTATACAATGTTAAGGTCCAGTACAAGTAATTTCCTTGAACTGTCAAAGAAAGGACATATAATGTAGGTTCTAATCCATTTCACTGTGATATGGTTAATTTGGGAACTTCATGTGTGAAAATATGATGCAGTCATTTTTAATTCCTTACTATTCTGATGTGTTTTGAAAAGGCTCAGTCTTATTTGAGTGGGAAGCAGGTTTGTATGCAGACATACAAGCCAAATTATTAGATGACCAAAAGCAAGACCTCTGCATTGGAAAATCTGTTCAAATATCCAAAATGGCATAAAATTTCACCTGAATCATCTTAAGGCAAATCTAACTAACAAAAAACAAAAGTTTGATGAATAAACAAAATTTTCATTACATCAGACATCCCTGTGTAACTCTTCTGATCATAATGTGGAAGTGTTCTGCATGGTTTTTAATTTTTGAAATGATGTTTGAAGCAATACACTCCTGTCCCCTGAAGAGTTGGCCCTGATTTGCAGTTACTTTAAGAAGAGATTTTTCCTTACAAATTGACATCTATGTACGGAGACAGTTTTGTACATTATTTTTCTTATACTATGTGTGTATGAATTTTTGAAAGTTGAGCGTGTGTCGCAGTCACGTGGTGCTGATGTGAAGATTTTATATAAACTGGAATCGACTGTAAATAATGTTTGCCAATTGTAAATGGGGAAAAGAAATGCAATTCATGTTGAATCTGCACACAACAAAACATAAGAACCTCTGTGTAATCAGGACATGCTAACATGCACAAAAACCTACAAAACACAATAAAAGAAACAATGTCACAACTTGTGCTCTTGTGTTTCTTTTAGTACTGCTGATGTTGGTGGCACTTAAAAACAGACAGCTGCGCAAAGAGGACAAGTTAATCGTTCAAATAGAATTCTCTCACATTGAACAATGGCGTAATTAGATTAGTGGGCAGTGGTGGCGCAACGGTTAAGTCTCTGGGCTACTGATCAGAAGGTCAGAGGTTCAAGCCCCCATGTGGCCACTGTTGGGCCCTTGAGCGAGGCCCTTAACCCTTCCTGCTCCAGGGGCACTGTACCGCGGCTGACCCGTCGAGACAGGCGAAAATCCCCTCGTGGGATTAATAAGGGATAAAATATATATATATATATATATAGATAGATATATAGATCACCTGAAGAAAATGGATTTCCAACTTTATCCTAGTTAGCCTTAAAGCTAATACTTGTGTGTTTGTTCAGTGAATTTTAATATGTTGCTTTTGAGATACAGTAAGAATGATAGCCAGGCAGATGTTGAGGTTCCAGTTGTCATTTGATGGTTTGATGTTTTATTCTAATACTCTCTCACTAATGCAGTAAATCTGACCTCATCCAAGATGCAAGAACCTATTCTCCGCTGTAGTTAGTGATGGTCCTCTGATACCCGAGGCTTCGACACATGCGCTGTAGCTCATGAAGCAAACGTATAGAGCCACTGTGCCGAGGCGTGGTTTGGTCACGTGACTCGTGACGTTTGAACCACTTCAGTGACGTTTGAAGCACTCAACTGCTTCGAATCACCTGATTGGTTCGGTTTGTTATGTGAATCACTCAGCGGGATCGAGTGTTCCGGGATAGGAGATCCCTGTTTAGTGTTGTTCATTTGAATTGTTTTTCGCAGAATAGATTGTTTTTTTTGCTGTTGTTTTTGCTTTGAGAGTTAGTAGTATGTCAGATTTCATATTTCGTAGAGAATAGATAGATAGACAGGTATATATATATATATATATATATATATATATATATATATATATATATATATTCCCAACTCACCACCCCCATGACACAACACCTGGCACAGAACCTTGTCAGGTGCTTAGCTGACAGACTACAAACCAAAGAAAAAAACTGTTCACTGGCTGTTGCTACACTTGTGGCTCTGCAGTTCAAAACTTTTGGATTCACCAATCAGAGTGGCAGCCAGTGTGAAAGAACGTTTAATAACAGAATGCACAACAATAACATAAAGAATACCAAGCAGCAGTCATCTACGTCACAAGCACCACCGCAGCCTCGTCCTCCACCACCAGCAGCACCTTCCACAGGTATTCTTTTTCTCTTCTGAATAGGGAATGACTGACATTTCTGGTGATGATGATGATGATCTTCAATATTTTTCAGTTCAACTGTGGAGCCTATTAGACGAAGACGCAAGTAGAGCCTGGCAAATGCAAAGCGCCACAGCGAATGCAATTGTAGAAAGAACGGCAGACCCACTGGCTTACTGGACAACCCACAAAACCGTTTACCCAAACTTGTACAATGGAGCCAAACATTTCCTGTGTACCTCAGCCTCATCTGTGCCATGTGAACAGTTTTTTTTTTTCTAAGGCTGGGGAGATAGTGAGTAAAAGAAGGAACTGCTTGAGTCCCAAACAATGTTCCCTGTAATTTTTCCTGAGTCTGAGCAAACACACAAACTCCCTGAGCGTCCCTTGAACCACTGTGAGCAACATCAGACGTGTGCACTGTGGTCACACCAGCATCACATCCATTCAAGTTACATGGTTTATTAAAAGAATCAAATTACAGCATTTACATTTATGTTAAAACACTTTGTCAACAGGAGCCAGTTGAAGGCTGCAGTGATTTTAGTGACACTACAATGTATAAGAGTGAAGTTATTGAATATTTGTCTCTCTTTACTGTTGCAGCGGTTTTGCAAATTGCAGACGGACCCTGTTCACTCCATAGACACCAATGTTATTCCTGTAGCTTGAAAGACAGCTACTTTTGATAAAACTGGGCTTGTAGCACATTGTCTGCCTTGCAACAATGGGAAAGAGGCACCGTTTATGTTTTGACAACCTATATCTAACGAGTTATTGATGCTGGGAGTCTGAATCTGTGAATATCTTTCCAACTTTACTGAACTTGGGGCCGCTACCACCTAAGGAGTGATATATTTAATTCTGAAAAAAGCATTTAGCCATACTTAAAGCTTTAAGTGCTTTATTAACACGGAACTAAAAATTTTGTATTGTTTTATTATCACAGGTTCGGTCTGTAAAGAGGTGGCATCATTTTAAACAGTGAAATCAAACTAACAAAATGTAATGACCAACCAGTGAGCAATACTGGATTCTGCAAAAACATAAACAACTTTTTTTAAAAATCTAAATCTTATCTTAACACAGTTCATGTATGAACTTATTTATGTGTGTATGCATGTATTTATTGATTTATTTAGTACTGTTAACATATCAGAGTTCTGAGTGAGTTTTTCTTAAGATAGGCAAAGGCCATTTATTGATTACATATAGGCTGTTAAATGTTTATTAAAAACTAAAAAGCATTTAAAAAAAAAAACAACTTAGCATTTATTGAGTCACTAAAATACTGTAGAGTACAGACCACATCAGCATGATTATAAGCATCCTCTGGTAAATGAACAACCAGATACTGATGTCTCTCACCATATGGACTTCAGGAGATGACTGGGGGATGATAAACTGTGACCTACTGGTTGGGTTCTCTCTGTTCTCATGTTTCTTACATGTTTGTCCCCTGACAGCCGGGTCCTAATGTTTTTTGAGCAACACACCATACTATGACATTTTTACAATGAGGGTTCTACTATGGAACCAGTTTGACATGTTCAGGTGTTCTTTGTGTGGAAACTCAGAGATTTCAGGTATCAGAAGGTGGTTTTCAACTTTCTTTATTAACTTTTTGCTTCAACTTTAAATTAAATTTCCTTCACTAAGCCAGCCCTCTGGACTTCCAGGAAGCTGTGTTCCTATTGGCTGTCCAGGTGGCTGCTTGGTGTTATCAGGAACACCTGAGCAGCTCAGTGTCTTCCTGCTTTATTTAGCTGCAGACAAACATTTCCTCTGCTTCTCTTCACCACTGAACCGGGTTTGGCTCAGTTGCTTTAGTTTGTTATTTAGGCGTTGGCTTGCAGCTTCCAGCAGTAAAATTGTCTTTAATGTGTTTCTTGGTGTGTTATAGGGCTTTGTACTGGATAGTTGTCTTGGTAAATGTGGTTCTTTAGCCACAGTTAGCACATGTGTGCAGTGATTAGTGGATTTGGTACAGCTGAGTTGTGTCTTTGTCTTGGCTGTAGTGAGTCTTTAGAGGTTTTTGGTCAGACACATTCTGTATTCTTGTTTGTGAACCAGCGTTGGTTGTCCAGAAGGTAAGAGTTCCTGTCCTGATTCTCTGTTCTCAGAGGTTCTCTGGTAGGTTGCAGGAGACTTTAGTGTTTGGGTTGTACTAGTTTGGTTTTTGTAAGGTTTCATTTGGACGACTATCTTGAGGCTCCTCCATGTGGTTTAGTGAGGTTTTCTGGAACAGTTCTACAAAGCAACCTGCAGCAGAAGAGACTTTGAGAGTTTTTAGGAAGTTCTGGAGACCAGACTTTAGAGCAGCAGAAACATTTGTCAGCACTTTGAGCAGGAGAAGGTGAGCTTCAGAGTAGAAATGAGACAGAAACCTTCTTGACCCGTGTGGTGAGGTCCTGTACCAAGAGTTTGAGCAGGTTGTGAAGAGTCTGTAGTTCTTTGGTCTGAAAGTACAAGAAGAGTCGACTCATTAAAGGAGAAAACAGGAGATATTGTTGGTTCTTCTGTCGCTCTGCAGTTTCCAGTTCCCTTAGACTGAATATCAAGTTTATATATTAAATGATTTCCATGTGAGCCCAAGCAGACTTCAATAAACTCCCTCCATCCCCTGGACACAACATATTTTATTACCATGTTAAATGTTGTTTTTTTTTTTTTTTTTTTATGTTTTTGAGTTTTAATCATAGTTTTTTCTCATTGCTTGTTTTGTTTTGTCATCTGTGTAAAAGGTGCTAAACAAATAAAGTTGAATTGATAAACTGAATAATTGACTAACTCATGATTGTGACAACAGAAGTATTTTCATTGTGATTTAAGGGTTTATTTCATTTTTAAGGTTGGGGTTAAAATCTTGACAGAAAAAGAAGATTAAAGAAATAAACTACATAACAAAAAACAATTAAATCAAACAAAAAAATTAATACAATAAAACTTTTAAAAAGTTTTATTGTTAAAAAGATTTAAGAAATTTAAGATGTAATTTTCTAATTAAACATTTAATTTTTTAATTAAATGTTTTGTCTTTTTAAAGGTTTAATAATCTAATTAAATGTTTTGCATTTTTTTAAATGTTTAATATTCTTGTTTAATTTTATTTTTTAAACGTTTAATTATGGAAAATATTTTATCTGTAATTTTTAATATTTGTATTTTAAAAATTTTGTTTAATTTCATAATGACATGTATTGTATGTTGTTGAATTATCTAATTCAATATTTTGTCTGTTTAATAGAGTTAAACATTAAATACAATTAAATTATACGAACATATACCAACTTTTAATGTTTAGTTTTCTTTTTAAATGCTTCATTGTATTTTCTGTTTAATTCCTATTTGAAGTTTTATTGTCTTTATGATGTAATTTTCTAATTAAACTTTTAATTTTTTAATTGAATGTTTTGTCTTTTTAAGGGTTTAATAATCTGATTAAATGTTTTGCATTTTTAAAAATGTTTAACATTCTTCTTGTTTAATTGTATTTTTTAAATGTTTAATGATGGAAAATACTTTATCTGTAATTTCTAATATTTGTATTTTAAAAATTTTGTTTAATTTCATAATGACATGTATTGTATCATGTTGAATGATCTCATTCAATATTTTGTCTGTTTAATAGAGTTAAACATTAAATTACATTAAATTATATTAAACAGACAAAATATTGAATGAGATCATTCAACATGATACAATACATGTCATTATGAAATTAAACAAAATTTTTAAAATACAAATATTAGAAATTACAGATAAAGTATTTTCCATCATTAAACATTTAAAAAATACAATTAAACAAGAAGAATGTTAAACATTTTTAAAAATGCAAAACATTTAATCAGATTATTAAACCCTTAAAAAGACAAAACATGGGTCCCCATATAGCTCAACAGGTTAAGCGGGTGATTCATGTACAGGGGCTGGTCCCTGACGCAGCGTCCCGGGTTCGAGTCCCGCTAGTGGCCTTTTGCTGCAAGTCTTCCCCCGACTCTTCTCCCCTGTTTCCTGTCTGTCTCTCACTACACCTATCTAATAAAAGGCCAAAAAAGACAAAACATTTAATTAAAAAATTAAATGTTTAATTAGAAAATTATATCTTAAAGACAATAAAAGTTCAAATAGGAATTACACTGAAAATACAACGAAGGATTTAAAAAGAAAATTAAACATTAAAAGGTGGTAAAACATTTAAAAAGAAAAACCTTAAAGATTTAATCGAAACATTAACAGACTGTCTGAAGGTTCAAACTAACAGAGAACTACTCAAGAACTTTTAAGATTTCAGTCCTCAGACTGTGTGAAGGTTCAAACTAACAGAGAACTACTCAGGAACTTAGAAGATATCAGTCCTTGGACTGTCTGAAAGTTCAATCTAACAGAGAACTACTGTGGGACTTAGAAAATTTCAGCCCTCAGACTGTGTGAAAGCTCAGGTCCTGAGGACTCGGGAGGTCTGGAGGCTTTGAAAGTCTTGGAATTGAGGGTTCAACCCTCCAGCACAAAGGCTGAAGTCCAACCTCCCGAGAAAAACGATCGAGTCGAGACTCAAGTTAAAAAAAACTCGAAAATGGCAAAAAAAAATAGATGATAAATACGCAAAAAAAAAAAAGTATCGCGCACAGCTTAGAGGGAACAGTGGTCCCAAAACTGTTGATAAATTATTTCTCAATAAAACTTCATAACCAGTTACATAAGCACACCCTCTTTACTGACCTCTTTACCAATAAACCCAAAGACATACTTTGCCAAAATCCATAATAATCCATAAAATCTTTATTTGCACCAGCCCCATGTGAAAATGACATCAGTCTGTATTTGTAGAGCATCTCATGAATGTAGCAGCACTGTTTAAATGTTTCATAACACAGAATATAAGCAAAGAGTATATAGGGTTACAGACAAACATGGGAAATAAGAAACGTGCTCTTCAATAGATATTGTCATTATTATTACTAGTAATATTATTTTTGTGTCCACTACAACCCATACAATCATCTAGTGTAGTCAAACAGGAATGTGTGCATGGCGAATCAAATCCAAAACAATCCATGAACCAACGACCACGTCTTGATTGCACTTCATATTATTGACCACTAGATGTCCTACTCGAGCACTGTGTGTCATTGAGGCCTCGAGTAATGAACCATGTTTTGAATGAAGTGTCGAAGCTTCAACAAAGCCTCGATCAGCCATCACTAGCTGTAGTCTGTACCCTTAATGGCTGCCTATATTGTTTATTGAAATTGCTGATTTTAACTGTAATAATTTTTCCACTTCTTGGTATATTTAATAACTGCAGTATTTGGGTCAGGGGAGGCAGCTGTGATTCAGAAGATCAAGTTGGTAATCTCTCCTTAGTCCACTCTGCCCGGTTCACGTGTCAAAGCATCCAAGATAATAACCCTGAAAGTGTCCCTGATGGCTAATTTGTGACCAGACGAAGGTGAAAAACAAGCAGTGCAAAGTGTCTTGTTCTTTGAAGGCTGAGAAGTGATACAGTGAGTTCTTGACATTGTTAGTACAGAAAGGCCACACTAGAATACATGGTGCATGAAGAAAGAATTCTAAAACATAAAGACTCCCATCAATAAAACTTTTTACTTTGGTAAAATACCCATAAGTGTTTTTCATATGCTAGAAGATAAATTATGATCAAAATAAGCAGCCATTGGCATGTCTGAATTCTTCCACCTTCCAGTGTACTAATGACATTTCTTCATCTGTAAGAAATCAAAGGAACCAATCCTGTCAGCTTAGAGCTTTCTGTATTATTATTCTTCATCGGAGCTGGATTCAAAGACGTCTGACTGAATTACTCCAATTTTATGTAGTACAGAATTTTACAGTGTTTAAGCAGTAAACTATATATAAAACATAGATATAGCTACTGACTGGTTGTTGGGGCTGTCATGCCTGAGAGGCTCAGCTGAGGGCGATAAAACTCCTGTCGTCTGCTTGAACAGCCTCTCAAGACACGTGACAAAACCCGGAAGTTGGTGACGTCGCAGAACAACAAAGATGGCAGGGATAGGAAGCAGCAACTACTGGGAAGGTATGGATTCAACATTTGACTTAGTTCACACTACAGTGTATCTACAGCAACATTTAGTACACTGTTCATAACGGCAACAGTTAATGTGGCGCTGTCATGGCGCGCTTGGCTCATACAGCCACGGTTTAAACACGTCTCTACAACAACTGGTTAGCATCCAACAAGCTAGCTAGCATATCGCCTTGCAACTTCGGTTAACGTTTTTTTTTCTTTAAGCTGTTGAATCTGTTTGCTGCTCTAATCAGCTTATCAACGAGTTGTGCCAGTCGCAACTTTCATTAAATGATAATGAGCGGATATGTTTCGCTACATTTTTTCCCCTCGGTTTAAGTAAAGTTAGTTAGCTCATTCAGCACAAACGTTGCTGTTACAGTGCTGCTCTGGCTTTCAAAACCATCTAAAATGAGCTGCTATCAAGTGCCAACAGAGGTGGAGGTAATTAGATCTTTTACTTAAATAGAAGTATCAATACCACACTTGGAAAAAAAACGCTACTGCTTTAAGTCATAGTCTTGCTGTCAAAGTATTTTCTGCAGTCGACATACAAATTACAGCTGTTCGGTATTGGGAAACACAAACGACGTGTCGATGTTTTGGCTTTCTGTGATATTTATTGCGATATGATGTAACACACTCAAAATCATCCAAAATAATTTTTTTATGCTGGCCTTCAGATCAGGTGTTACTCTCATTATACAAAGCTTTGTGATAGATAGATAGATAGATAGATAGATAGATAGATAGATAGATAGATAGATAGATAGATACTTTGTTAATCCCGAGAGAAATTCTAATATTCAGCAGCTTACATAAAACAACAACAACAAAAAAAAAAACCCAAGAAGACAAAACAGGCAGGTTAGTAACCAGATTAAGATTAACATTAAGATTAATACACACTCTAAAATGAAGTATTTGTTTAGCCTTGTGTGGTGGCAACAACTCCAACACAATGCTGACAAAGTAGCAATAAATGCAATTTAATTACACACAGAGTATTTTCCACTGTAGTATAATAGGGCTGAATTATAAAGGAGCATAAAATTAAACTATTCAAAGCTGCATTTAAGTACAGTACTTCAGTGAATGTACGTCCACTGATTGTTAAAATGCTTTTCCTGGGTTGTGTGCTTGTGTTACAGATCTGCGAAAGCAGGCAAGACAGTTGGAGAATGAACTTGATCTGAAGCTGGTTTCTTTCAGTAAACTGTGCACCAGCTACAGCAGCTCCAGGGATGGACATCGAGGAGACACGTAAGATCAAGTCTACAAACACACCTGCAGGATTAATAACCACTGAAGGCAAAAGTTTTATCTATACATACTAGGGCTGCAACTAACGATGAATCGTCTGAGCACGATACGTCATCAAAACCGGAAGTGAGAGCGCAATGCAACAGAAATCACCCTCCGAGCGAAGCGCAGAACACTGACGGACATCTGCGCTGTATCATGCGTATATAATATATACGATGCAGCGCGGATGTCCGTCCGTGTTCCCCGTATCGTGCTCAGACGATTCATTGATTCATCGTTAGTTGCAGCCCTAATACATACAAGGGAAGGGATAATTAGAAGTAGTAAAGCAAAGTTAGCTGTCTTAACTGTAATATATTAGCACACTTAGCAAATCAAACTACTTTTGACTACTACATTCCCTTTGATGTGCTGGGTAAAATATAGTCACTTAACTGTAACAATTAGTCAATAAATCAGTTATTTGGTCAACAGAAAGCCACTACTGTTTTCATAATTGATCAGCTGTTGTAATTTTTCAAGCAAAAATATCAACCAAAGATGTAAAGATTTGCTTTTTTTTTTTTTTTTTTTTTTTAATAAATATATTTGGGTTTTGCATCATTGGTCAGATATAACAAGGAATTTTAACACTCCCTCTTGCATTCTTGGTTATTCTAATAATAATATCGATAATATGCATTGTTTACTTTTTTTTTATCACTTAAAGACCAAATTAATAATCAGAAAAATAATTAGAAGATGAATCAATGATGAAAAGAACTGTCAGTTATTTAGGTCCTTCTCATGGTTAATACTCCCCTCATACCAACTAGAGTGGAGTGACTGTTATAGAATATATCTTTGATTATGTATGAATAATAAAATGATGTTGGTCATAAAGTTTTTGCTGGTAACAAGTGACAAAAATGTTCTCAATATTTAGTTAACAATCTTAGGGGCCACAGAGATGCAAACTGGGCCTAAATTGTAGTCTTTCAAAGGCCTGGAGATTTGCTTGCCAGCACAGGAAAGGTTGGCTGCAGGAAGGAAGTGTCCATGAACAATACATTGACCCCAACTAACTCTAAGAGTGTTGCTCACAGGCATTAATAACCTAGGAGGCAGGCAAATAAAGGAGGGCATCTCGATCAAAATCGTGTGTTATTATAACACCTAATTGCATCTTTTTTATTGTTGTTGTTGTTTTTTGTCAATTAAGCCACTTGTTGTGAACTGTAAGGGTTAAACCCCGAGAGCTAGCGCACTTCTAATTTTTAATTCTTGACAGTAATTAACAGGAAACATCATATGCAGCATTTTTTTGTCAAGTGATGTTGTTTTCCTACTTTGAACATCAGCTATTAATGCATCTCTGAAAAGGACATGCAGTAGACTGTCAGCAGCTAAAAAAACAATAGCTGCTCATGCAATTTGATCTAAATATCCTATTTTACGTCTGTGTATAAAGGGAGAAGTTTATGTTTCCAAAAGGAGTGTCTACTTTGATTCCAATGTGGACGTTGCTAATAAATGTTTAATTCTTCATAATTGTGACCATTTTTTAAATCAGTATTTGTTTTCCTTTAGACTAAGGTAATGCTTTAAGTGTTTTTGCACAGTTTGTATAGTTTGAACTCATGTGGACAATATTCTTCACACAGCCTTTCATATCATGTTTAGATATTTATCTTCATCAGTGTATTGTGTATTCAGTGAAAAAACTGGACAATAACTTGTGTATGATTAAATCTATAAACACGGGTGAAGTCTGTAAGACGAGGCAAGCAGCTTTCTAATAGTTTTTTATTCTTGGTTTTCCCCATCAAGGTCGGACACCACCCCGCTGCTAAACAACTCTACCCAGGACAGGATGTTTGACACCATGTCAGTGGAGATTGAACAACTGCTGGCCAAAGTAAGTAAATCCTCTTTGGCCAGTGGCCCATGAAAGGCCAGCAAAAAGAACAACACTAGATTTATGCCGAGGCTCTTATCTTTCATCAAGAAAAAAGCAAACCCCACAGTCCACTTCTCTACATGATTTGCAGATCAACACAGAAATTTAAGATTTTTCATTCAGTGACCGCCTGCAAACAAGAGATCATAACAGAAGAGTAGAATTTAGCAGTACAATGTCTAAGGTACAACAGATGTCAAAAATGATGGTGCAAAATAGTGACCACATAATGTGTTTCTCTATATGATGTGTCTATTTGACTGTTATAAAATGTACATCTCCAAGTTGACACATTTTGTGTGTTGCTTGTTCTCATTTTTCACATATGTACCATGATCTCCTGGTTTTTCTGGTGTCTTCCATCTGTCCATCCACTCATTTATTTTCCATCGTTTTCTCAGCTGACTGCAGTGAACGACAAAATGGCGGAATACACCAACACCCCAGGCACGGCTTCCCTCAATGCTGCACTCATGCACACGCTCCAGAGACACAGAGACATCCTACAGGTTTGCCCTCATATTCTACATCATTTCTTCTCTCTGTTCCTCTTGCTCATCTATTTTATGTGCACTGCCTGTATTATACTTAATAGTTTTGTTTTCTTTTAAAGCACACTGTAAATTAATCTTATTCAATGACTTGAAGAATCCAAATGCCATTTTATGACGCACATTTGCGGCTCGTTACGGTTTGTATGTTCTTCGCCCCTGCTTGTTTTTCACTGTTGCGTTTTATTTTCCACTCAGGACTATACACATGAATTCCACAAAACCAAAGGCAACTTCTTGGCCATCCGAGAAAGAGAAGACCTTCTCGGGTCTGTCAGAAAAGACATTGAGTAAGTATCCTGTCACACCGCCTTATAAATAACTCGACTTTGCAGCCAATATCTCAGCATGTGTCCCAGTTGTGCAGTTATTTGCAATGTAAATGAAATTCTGATGCCCACACCTCACACACTGTATTTCATTGAATCTAAGTGGTGGTCTCTTATTGTCTCACTGACATGAAGCTATACATGTTACTGCATACAAGGCAAATAATGTTCTCATGATGTATTACTTGTGTTTAAATCTTAGTGGGTGTTGAGGAATAACAGCTGCCAAGCATTATTCATGGTGCTCCCATGTTGTAGAACTTGCTCCTTAGAGGGATAGTTGAACTTTGACTTCCACTTGGCTTGCTGCTGAAAAATGTAAAACCTAACAAGATTCATAGCCTCTTTGGCCTTGTATTGAGAAAGTGTGTCCTCTCTTCAGATTGGCTCAGTCGTGAGTGAGTGTATTGAAATGAGACGGAGGCTCCCCCGGACCATGACTCTTGTGGGTTTTTTTGTAATGGCTTATTGATCTTTCAAACGCAGCAGTGAGCATACGGTGAGCACTGCAGGATTCCTATTGATCCCACTCCATCCATCTAGAATGCTGAGAGTGCAGAGGCCTCATATAACCAAACACATTAGTCACTTTTCTGTACATTAAGTATAGGGATATACAAGTGTCTTTCACATATTTACTAATTATACGGCATATCATGGTAAATTCTCAGGCCTCATTTTATGGAGTACTGGAATTCTTTCAATTGGCATTGGTTTTAACTGGTAAAATGATGTAGCAGTGTAATCGTAGACTAACTTGTATACATAAATAACAGACGGTCACTGTTTTCTATTGAGAATGCTGACCTGATTGATTTACTAGTTAATACAAGAGACTATTTGCAAATATGGTGGAACCTAAAAACACACAGCAGCTACGCATTTGCAATCTACGTCAGTAGGCTGTAGTTTTGAAATAGCAGAATATACTATTTACTCACACTTTAGCTGTTCATGTCACATCTGTATTAAAGCAGTCAATTAAACCAAATTGCTATATCAAATAATGTGCTTTAAGAAGCTTGATGAAGCTACATACACGTACAATAACACGCACTGAGAGTACCTAAGAAGCTTTCTGCTGAACCTCTACCCACACTGACTAAGTGTCTCTTTGGACCCAGAATAGTTGTTGCTGCTGTTATTTGTAGGATTATTATAGTAACAGAAGCCCCAGATTCTGCAGACTAAATTGAAGAGGAACACAGCTTTTCCCTTCAACGATTTTCTTTTTCTCTAAATAGACAAAGTGTAATTGTTCTTGGTGATAATGCATCATGTATTGTACGAGAGATAATTGCATTTTTAACTTGCTTATTTGTATCAATGCACTGCCAAATCATTATTATCTAATTATAATTAAAATTCCCACGACACATGAGCAATTAAATTTTAACTGTATATCTGTTTAGATAGTAACATCTCATGAGGTCAGCATTACATAGAGCGGTTCACTCATTTAATCACGTTGCTAAGGAGTGTCACTGGCCCTACATCCGCTGATGAATCTAATGCATAAAAATGAGGCAGTGTTGTTGACCCAGTGTTCAGTCTAATCATGACTAATGTGCTCAGGGGCTGCTAATGAGGAAACCATCTGAGCTTACAGGTAGGGGAGTTACAACTGCTGCTGGTATGGCACAGTGGAATGAAATGTCGAGCCATACTTTATATGAAATCATTTCTTTTGAAAAGCAATTTGCCCTCAGCCTCCCCCGCAGATCTTTGTTTATGGGCATAGGAAAGTAAAAAGGTGGAATACTTGAAAGCAGCCATATTCTCGACAGCTGGACGGCTTGTTTTTCATGTCTGCATGAGCTGAACGACTTTGCAGCATATGAGGAATAACGTAACTGCAACCACTCACACTAAAATTTTTCTTCTGATCTTGTGGGAACGGCATACAGACAAAATTCATTTTAATTCAGGTTTACTCAGTAGTGTTATCCAAAACATTACAAAATGGTGTGAGAAAAATCTTAATAAGAATGTTTTTCCTAGAAGCAGCAGCATAATATTTAGACTGTGATTTTTCTCAAACTAAAATTAAGAGCTTACATCAAAACAAAGCATAATTATGTAACTGATTATAGGCACAGACCTAAGACTTTTGTAATGTATTACATCACATGCTAAGTAGTGTTTGTAAAGTTAAATGTTATTGTCAATTTGTTTTAAGATTTTTAGGCTTTCATGACACTGATACAGTGATGGACATTGTTGTTGCAGCTGAACCAGTTGTCAGGTAGAGGGCAGTAGAGATCTTGGTCGTCTGTCCAGGACAGTAGTCACTGTAGATTGTGTGTGTGTGTGTCGGGGTTGATTACACTGCATACACATAAAAATCCATACTGATTAAAAGAAACCGTGCACGCTATCTAATTTATGCAAGCATGTAAATGAGCAATATGACATTTTATCAAGCACAATGTCAATATCTTGCGGTGCGCTTGCAGACTGTCAGCAGAACAAGCACACACAGACACACACCTCTTGTGTGCAGCTGTGCCATTGGTAATAACAGCATGGAGCAGAGCTGAGCTCAGACCTAACGCTCCCTCTGCTCCTGCTTTGATTCTAAATGTCAGCAACAAAAATGACAGCTAGCCTGTGATTTACATTGGTGCCCTTTTAAAAAGCCTTACTGGAGTGATGAAGCTAGTTGTCAGTGGAGGCAATTCTAGCCCTACAACGGCATCAGCCCTGCTGCTGTGGTGGCCAGCCTGGGCTCAAGGCAGATACTCTAGAGTGTGTTTTGTGCGCACTATATACTGTATACAGATTTTTTTCCATTCATTGACTTTGGATGGCGCACTCGGGATAAAGTAGGCACATTTATTCTTGGATTGCTTTCTGTTAGCGGGGTGGGGTAGGATGTTTATGCTATATATGCATGCATACTCTCATACTTCACAGCTCTCCCTCTTGTCCTGCTCTTTATCTCGTTCTCGCCCAACACGAGGGTGGGGCTGTGTTAAATGACTGGAAATCCAGGAGAGCCCATTCTAGTCAGCTCTTCAGGGATGCTGATAGCTAGAGCTACATCAAGCAAAAGAGCATGGGTGTGATGTGTTTGTTGTCTGACTGGTATAGCAGCTCATTCATTAACTTTGCCTTGCTACTATACAGTTTAGTAGTAGAGAACATGCTTCAATTCTTCTCTTTCATTAACCTGAGACTGTATGGTGCTATCAATATTTGGATTCATTCTAGGGCTTGTTACATATGTAATGCATTGACTACTAACAGAATTGCAAGCCATAGTGAACAAAATCAATACTTTTCCGTTGTCCTAGACTCTCACCTTTAACTCTGAATCCTGCTGTTAATTAGGCACCCATTGACAATTTCTGGTGATACTAGCTTTTGAAACTAAATTCGTAGATTTGTTTTACACTGTGACATGGATTGTTAATGGCTCAGTCCATCGTTGATCAGCTCTGCTTTTTGTTCTTGATATTTATTTACTGCAGCTAAAATCTTTAGATGGTACTTGGCAGATGGTTGTGTAGATGGTAGAAGAGAGACAGGGTGAGAGAGATTTATACCCCCTTCAGACTGACACACAGTAATGCAGGTTTACCTGTGTTGGGGTTGTATCTATGTAAGTCAGCCGCTTTAGCTGACCATCCTTCACGACCCTCCTTTCCACCAGAACAGAGTTGGTGATTTGATGACCTGACTTTGCTGTTCAGACTGGAACAAAAGCATTTCCATCAGTGCTTCATAGCGGAAGAGAACCACACTACTTAAGTTACCACAAACCAAAAATTGCCCGCAGTGGCTTCACATCAATAGCTTTTGATTGGTTTTTACTGTAAACTTAGTGACTACTATTTGCTAAAAGCTGGTTTAAACAGCTACGCCAGTGTTTAGTTTGTTTTTTTTAGCGCATCAGAAAATTTGTTGAAAGAAACAACTGTAGGCTACATGTGTTTGCAGTTTGTGTGAACCAACAAAGCTCCACCACACCATTAAGGTGAACAACACCTTTCACCGTGTCAGCAGGGCCCTTTCCAAACCAGCCAACCATTTTCATCCTGTGATCTTCTGCCTGTGGAGGAGGAAAAGGTGGTGGTGGCAAAAACTACTGAATTATTCTGAGGCCCAATGAGCAAAACACACAAGAATTATTATTGTCAGACACAGTGGAAAAGCTACAGCAGATGGTCAGACTCAAAGCTGTAGACTGTTGGTTAAATGTTCTCTTAACTGTTAAAATCTAATTTATCTACTTACAGATCACACTTTTTGACCTTGACAAACATTGTGATCACTTGAATGCAGAAATCTGCATTTCACTCACTGTTTCTAAATGTTGTTTCACATCGTACGAATAACTATTACTGTGACAAAACTTGCTTTGGTTTGTTTATTTATTTAAAATGATGGCATTATTTTCTTACTAGTGTATCTGCTTTTTTTCAGGACATACAAGAGTGGCTCTGGGGTCAACAACAGAAGAACAGAACTGTTTTTAAAAGAGCATGAGCACCTGAGAAAGTACGTTCCCAGCACTTTTCTAATGCCATATTTGAAAGACTTGCAGCAATCTAGAAACTATCTTTGTTGCTGAGTTTTTAAGAATATTTGTAAGTTAATGGTAGTATTTCAACCACAGCAGTTCTAAGTAGAATAGAGCAGCCATTTTCAGAGCTGTACTGTCTTTGCTGGTGGAGAAATAGCCACACCTTCCCAGGAATCTAAACTGGGATAACTCATCTTAATGATGCAGCACAGGCATTTGGAATAACACTGCAAATCACTGAAGTTGCTGATGCTTGCTTGTTAAACTCTGGGACCCCTTGGCATTTGATCTCTTTCAGCTTTTACTCTTTAACAGATGGGAGGGTAGTTTGGATTCATTAGTCTGATATTTTATGTATAATTCAGGATAGACAAAAAAAAATACATTGCAGTTTGGTGTTTTACTGGTTTTTGAGACAAAGAACTTTGTGTCTTATTTGGCCTAAAAAGAAATGCTGTGGAGGTTTCGATTTAATTTTATAGGGAGTTATATGTTGTTGTTTTGTCACATATTACTGATCTACGTTTTCTACTGCCCCGTTACATAACTTTGCATACTAAAGCTGTAAAAAGTTATACATACTTTTTCTATGACATAGTAGGTCAAATCTTGATCTCCAGCAACCTCATTAGTGTCCTACTGTCTTTTGGCTGAGACTCAAGCACTGCAGAATAGCATGTGGTAGTAAAGTTTGTGAAACCTGTGTGTGCGTACCTGTGTGTGAGAGGTGTGAGATGCACCCTGTATGGAAAGTAAAATTGAATGTCAGCAGGACAAACACATACGCAAATAAACCACAGAAGAGCATTTCACATTGCCAAGGCTGAAGTGTCCTATCTGATAATTTGGACATAACCGACAGTAACAAAACATTCTGTTTAATTTTCTCTTTGTCTACATCTTTGTGTGCCACGTCAAATTTTCAAAAGAATAATGACTCAGTTATTCCCCATTAAAGACTTCTTAATTTATTTTGGAACAGGGTTTACCTCCCCTGACACTGTGGTTAATAATTGTCTGTCAGTTTATACAATAAAAAGGGATTGAATGAATAAATTATATACACGGAGTGAACTCATCAACACAAACACCTTCAAAACACAATAGCACTCAATAAACTGACAATATAATACCATAGAAATTTTTGAAATTTTTTTTTTTAATTTTTATTTTTTTTTAAAATGGTACGAACATTAAAATAATCTAGAGACTGTTGCCAGTGTTATGGGGTTTCTTCATTTACATTTTGTTGACGTGATGCTATTGGTTTAGCGGGTTTCCAAATTAAAATTGCCTGCAATAAAACAAAACAAAAAAGAATAGCAACACAAAGCAGCCTAAGAAAGATAGATAAAAGCACTTTCCTAATAGACTGTGTATATATAGCTTATATGCTTGTGCAAGTATACACCTACATTTCTCTATATAGGTCAGTGTGTTCTTTTTGGTCATTCCGTTGCAGCACTTATGTAATCCCATACACAGTATTGCATTTATAAAATATTCAGGGTTAAACAGTGGCAGTCTTCAGTACTGTCTTAGTCTGGATTTCCACCAAAATAATTGCAATTAAAACAATTTGCAGCTGAATGAAGTGTGATTTCTGTTTGGTAGTGACAGAAAAATCCTGAGCCCCACATACACACATGTGCAGAGGGATACATATGCCAGTGGTGTGACTCTACTCCACTAAGCCATAGGTGATGATAAAACACCAAGATGAACAGTGAAGAACAAGGAGGCATAAATGTAAATAGTGCTGAATTTTTAAATACTTTGTGTTTTGGCTTTGTAAGTGTTTTATGAAGAGGGATGTGTATTCATTGTGTTTGTTAGAGCTTGATCCGTTTTGTTGAGTAACACTAAATTTAAAAAAACAACTAACTTTTTTAATGTTCACAAGAAATGTCACAGGTCACATTTTAAGTGAATTTCTTGATGGTTTAATTGCATTAGACTTCTGTCAGTGTAACACCCTGATGGATTGTCAAGAGTCACATTGATACTCGACCGTATGTCTGCCTTCATTGTGAAACTCACTGTGGCACCACTAGAAGAGATCCAGGTTAACCCTGTTATGGAGTCTTGAGCTGAAGCCGAGAGAATAATTTAGCAGCTTTGAAAAATCAGTCATGCGATTAATAATGTCTGTTGTGTATTGTGGCTTGAGTGAGGAAAGGATTTTATTTTTCTCTACAATCATTTATTCAAATGGCTCGAAATAGCCAGGCTGAATACGTACGATAACGTAACTGTAGACATGTAAAACGAGAACAGGGATGGGTTGTGACACATTGTGTAGAACATCCTCTGGCTCCCTGTTCCCAGCAGTCAGAGTCTTCTGCTAATTCAGAACAATTGATCAGGATGTCGATAGTGGAATTATCTTATTAAACCACAACCCATATTATAGGTCTTCCCCCGAACATTGGCCAAGATGGGAGAGGAAAGAGGAGATTGGAGATGAGGATTGAGTTACGCTTGATTGATCCTATTAGAGCCATAAAACAGGAAAGAAGACCTGAAGAGAAAAGGGATAAAATGTGTTAGTGACCAGCACAACAGTGTTAAGTCTCAGTGAAGGCAGAGCACAGATATTCGATAAAGAGAAGAGATCTGAGTTAAAATGCTCTTTTTTTAATTCCTGATCCCTCACAGTCTGCGATGCGCTCTTTTTGAAAAAGCTGTTTTACGGACATGTATTATGAATAATGAGGTGCCCTTCATGTGAAGCTGCATTTGATTTTGAGATGCTTTTTAATTTAACATTCACACTATCTCATAGAGAGCTGGTTTCCATTTTGCAGCTCAGCTCACATGCCTTTAGCTTTTTACCTTAAGCATGTCAGCCTACATTAAGCTTAAAATTCCCATCAATGATTTTAGGTGGCAGATCCTGTAATCAATGGTTTATATATACTTGCATAAACAATGTAAGGGGCACAGTTGTAGCAACCATATCTGACTCTATGATACATTGACAAGTGATAGCACCAGCATTGCCAGACTGATCAGCTCAGAGTAATCACTTCGCAACCAAAAAAGCAAACACTTCTTTTCCAGTTAGTCTACAAATTACTGCAGTGGGTGGAGCGCTTGCATTGATTGTTAAAAGACCTAAATGAGACAGACATGCATGGATACATTTTTGAGATAGCCTCCTCTCTAGGATTTGCTGGTAGTGCTTGAGCTGTGTGTATTTCCACATCAGTCAGACCTTTCTCCGTAATAGCTTGGAGAGCTGTTGTTGCAGAGCAGTCGCTGACACTTAATACTTTAGCCAGAGTTGGTAATGGTGTTTGTCAAGTGTAAAGTGATTCTGTTTAGCTATTAGGGCTACTACTCTTAACAAAAATACAAACACAACATGCAAATAGTCTTGTCTGACTTAGAGGAAAAGCGACCGATCTAATTTCTGTTCTTATGTTTAGAAAAGGGTTGAATTTAGTAAATTGTGCACAAATAGTTTTGAAGTGTTCAGCTGGTGACACAATCTTGACCATTAAGTTAACCCACAGTCTTGTCAGGTATGACCTGAAAGAACAGCCTCATTAACTCTATGCATAGCAGATGTGTGACTGTAGACGATACAAATGATGGACACGTTTGTTACCGACATTTGTTTTTTGACACCACTTCTGAGATCTGCTTCTGAGATCATTTTCAAAACAGTGTGTACCAAAGATGCTGTCAGTTGGACCAACAAATCCCTATTTCCCTATGTTCAAAAATAGAGTAGACTTTGATTAAAATATTGCATGGTGTGTTTATATTTTTGTTCAGTATATAAATGCCACTGATCTCTCGGACTGTGTTTGTTGTTTCCCTCTATGACCATCTCTTTCGCCATCCTTGCATATCTGTTTTTCCATCGCTCTCAGTCATGAAGATAAGTCTTCATGAATAAACTAGAGGGAGGGAGAGGCAGGTCCATTAAAAGTTCATCCCTAATGGTAGTGGTCTCTCTGATAAGAACTTCCTGTCTAATGGAGGCTTCTTTTTTTGACACAGAAATGGTGTTTGTGTGAAGTGAGGCAAATTTACACCTCACATTGGCACACGTTTGCCTCAATATGATGGAATCTTACTACTTCCTAATTTAACATCATTTCCAGTAACTTTTTTACATAATGTATAAAAACATGGCCAATGACTACCATACCCCATCTCCCATTTCCTTCTCACTTTGACAGCGACCACCTGCTACATTCTGTTTTTCTTTCTCTCTCTGTCCTTGTTGAGACACCTGCTTTTAGTTTACCTACCCTGGTGCCCAGTTTAAGTTTGATTTGAGCTGCCAGTTCCCTGATATGCTAATGTAATTAGTGGAGAAGAGCTCTGAGGTACCGCAGTAAAGTGCTGCTCTCTGGCACATCAAAACTAAAGAGAGTTTAGTTCAGAAACACTTCTGAAAGTTTAGAGGTTCAGCCAAGAAGCATATCAAAGTGTGTGTGGATGAATTTAGGTCAATGGATTTATGTGCTTTCCATCTAGCTAAGCACATAAGAATAAGACGCAACACCTGACAGTATTTGAGTGCATTAGCCACAATCACTGACTAACTCTCATATAACAACCCATTATGATCCGTCACAAGTGCATTTTCCTCTGAAGACATTATCAAGTATGAGATTATATTGCTGTGTTGTAAGAGAACCCTCCTTTTTCCGATTGATTCCAGTGGCTTTAAGGTGTTTTGCTCAACCACAAAATTGAGGAGTAGTTAATAGTTCTTGTCATTGAACTGTCCGTTCTGCTAACTATTGTGTTTTTGATTGTCTGAATGGAGCTGCATTACTGAATTGTTTGGAGCTGCATCTTGCTGTCTACTAACACTGGCACACAATTGATCAGCATGATTGGATCAAAATGGCAGGCGATAAAAGCTTCTCTATGTGCCTGGCTTCTGAAATGCCCAGTGTGATTGCTGGCACAATATTCTGAAGTGTCTGCAATTTTTCTCTCCAATTCAGTTATTCATTTCAAGTCTTTATCACACTTCTGCCAGCCTCTCTGTAGTTTCAGCCTTCCATGTGTGGTTTTTGTATCTCAGTGGTCACGATTTCCTTAGTGATAATTGGAGCTCTGTTTTTCACTTGACCATGAAGGTAGTTGAATGGCAGCATTGCCAAAAAGATCAGTTCTGTGAATCTTGCAGTGTGGAAGTTTTGTTAGGAATTTAGCAGTAGATTTTGAATCGGCTCTTAGCTTTGATTTGTGACCACTTTTCCTCTTTGCTGATGCAGTTTCTGCTCTGCAACTGTTTGCCAAGATTTGCAAAACTATTTCCTCGGCAGGGTAATTAATGTTTCAGTTTGCTGGGCTGATTCTGTTGCTTTCCTCATATTGTTCTAAAAGCCAACCTGACAGAGCATTACTCACATAAAGATGCTGTGAAGTATTTTTCTCACAGAATACCACTTAAATTGTCACACAATTGATGAATTGATAAGAACAGACAATGTAAGATATCATTTAGATAATCTATTAATCATTGGGGCCCTTTAGGCTTTGAGTGATACTTGCAGAATGCTGCAAATGCTGGCATCATTTTTCACCACATTGATGGAGCTTGAATAAGAAATGGACACGTGCGAGCAGTAGGCAGTCAGTTAGATTCCTGTGTGAATGTGAAGAGGGCAAAGAAGCATTTGGACAATGTTGGTTGATTCATCACAATAGAAAAGGCAATTAGCTTGAAGCTAATGATCAATTTAATGACTGCAGCAAAACACAACTGAGCAGGGGAAACGGAAGGAGCCCACTCAATGCTGAAACCACAGAGCAGCTCATATACATAAATGTGATGGCACAATCAACTTCACCATGAAAGCTGTGGACTCATGACAGAGGAAACAAAGTGTAAATCTTTTGCCCCCATGTCATCATAAAAAGTACATAAATCAAGGCTCACCTCGGCTCTCACTCTCTCTTTTTCTCGTCATGTCATGATTTATAAGAACACTGTCACCAGAGAGACAGTTAAAGGTTTAGTCTACGCCGTCACTCGTTTTTCTGTCCGCCATGGTGCTTTTACTTCCATCATTTAAGACCAGTGTCATGTGGCTGTCTGGCCTTCACCAAACCACATTCTTCTTAAGTTGTCTTTTAAATGGCGTCCTGTTTCAGACAAGCAGCTGTTGTTGGAGCACTAATAGATTCAATGTGCCTAATAATCAATAAAGAATTTTGAATTCATAAGACTTTTAGAGTGGCAGTCAACTGTTTTAAGCCTGAAGAACAGAGGTCATTGCTGGCCTTTTTAGTTTGTTTGTAAGACTGCATGGTCCCATCCCCACTGCGCATCACAACTACTGACTTGCCTTATTCTCTACTGCACCCACCTGCTCCCACAGTCCATTTGTGCCAAGCGTTGCATGCCAGCCTTCATTCTGAACTTGTTGCCAGTTACCATTTCACCAAATTATTAGATTCCCGTAGATTATTTCATTTTAGTCGAACACACAACAGCAGTTACACTATTACAAACTGCCAAAAAGCAGTTTGGTGCTTGTGTGGAGAATGATGATCCAAGAACAGAAGGCTGTCCAGCCCACGCTGTGACTGTGCTTTATACGGTTATGCGGTTGGCCTTGCCCACATTCGATTTGAGAAATGGAACTAGTGCTGCCAGTCTGCTACAGGTCTTAAGAGAAATGTGACTCATCCTTTCTCGTGCAACCCTTTGATGGAGAAGCCCCTCGCATTGTCAGGGGCAACACTCATGGGGTGATGTAAGTATTGTGCCATTGACATCCGTTAGCACTTCTTGGGCTTGGCTGGCCCCTTCTACCCCTCTAATCCTTCAGGACATGTGCTAAATGCAGACCAAAATGAAAATCAACTGCAGGAAGAAATCAAAGAATTCATTTAATATATACAGAGCAATAACAACAGTAAAATTCATATAAACTGCACTAATGAGATACAGATTTGTAAAGATTGGAATTATTACTCACCCACCAGTAGAAAGAATGGCTCAAACATTGAAGGTCATTAGCAAGATCAATCTCAAAGAAGAAAATGTATTAATTAGTTTTGCAGTTACACTACTGAAATGTTTGTTCCTTTTCAAATTGTCAAAACAACTTTCGTTTTTTGAGGTGATTAAATCCTCCTAAAATTTATCGTTTTTGAAAAGCTGAATCTTTGAAGCTGCTTTGAGGGCTTCACAGCATCTCTTGGATGAAAAAACTGTTTTCTCAGCACACATACTTGGCAGCAATGCATGTGCATATGCACACCTTGAGATGTTTTTCACCGCTTTTAAAAAGAAAACAGCTGCAGGGCACAGGGGGGTCAGTCCATTAAAGGCATGGATACCAACACACTCATCTATCTTTCTGTGTAAGTTTACTATGTGATGGAATGAAAAAAATAACAATGTCTGCTTCCTTATTCTATTTTCACATTAAACTATGTAAAGTTTAACATTTAGGAAAGCATTTTAACATGTCATTGTAGGAAAAGCTGAGATGAAAATAATAAAATAATAATGATTAATTACTTATAGGTGTACTCTTAGTAGCACTTGCACCTCTCCTATCATAATGAGTAAAAAATGCATTGATAGATAGGATGTGGTGAAGATTATATTTTTCAGCTTCTTCAGTATGTTTAACTGCTTAACAGTATGTTTAACTGTTTAACAGTATGTTTAACTGTTTAACAGTATGTTTAACTGTTTAACAGTATGTTTAACTATGTAAAATGTTGGCTGATGTGAAGGTGGAAGCATCATTTGTGTTATAGGTATCAAACTATCTAACAGAGAGATGACAGTATTTCTGGCTCTAAACTGCTCCTTTGATAACACAGATGGCAGCACTGGCGCGCCATGAGGGACTGCTTTAGCAGATTTTCTTTCCATCTTGTATAAGTCAAACTTCAGATGCAGACCACAGTGGGTTCTATAGAATGTCTACAGCCTACTGCCATTGAGGGCTGTAGGAGGGAAGAACAGGAGGAGGAGTACAGAAGAAGGGAGGACAGTTCTGTGCATTAGTGCAAGTTTAACCATCTACAGCTTAACATCATGAAGAAAAAAGTCCTTATAATTATTTTTTTGTCATTTAAGTTTTTATTAATTTTAAACCCACAGAAACAAACAGCAAAAATATATATGAATTAATTAAAAAACAAACAAACAAAAAACTAAATAAAAAAACAACAACAAAAAATACCTGATACATTACTCAAGATGATGCGGACAAGATATGTGGTGACCATGAGTCAGTAAAGAAAAACAAAAAACAAAACAAATAAAAACAGACAAACAAGCAAAAAAGGGCAGCAATCACATATCAATTTTACATCTCATGAATATCATAGATTTTATACAGATGTTATGCATCACTAATGTGAGCCAGAAAAAAAAAGACCTTATAATTGACTACAGAAGGGCAAGAACTTTCTCAACCACTGTCACCATGGGGACTGATGTTGAGATTGTTTAGGACTACAGATATCCGCCGTCTGTGCAGATCGGGACATGGACCGGTTAAGAATACAGAAGCTATTTCCCTTGAGGGTCAGAGTGATATTCATCTGCTGAAGAGGCTCAGGTCCTTCAACATCTGCAGGAGTATGTCGCACATGTTTTATCACTCCGTGGTGGCGAGTGTGATGTTTTATGCAGTCATGTGCTTGTGCAGCAGTGTGAAGGCAGATGATGCCAACAGACTTAACAAACTGATTTAGGGAGGCTGTTTGTGTTCCTGGAACCAGAAACTCTGGAGGAAGCCTCTGAGAAAATGATGCTCAAGAAACTTCTTAACATCATGCACACTTCTTCTCACTCCATGCATCCCTCCCTAGTGGGACTTCAGAGCGCACACAAAGACTTATTGCCACTAGGTGCAAGACTGAATGCCACAGGAGATCTTTTCCTTCTGTGGGCATTGGATGCAATAATTACTCCATGTCCTTGATGTGTTTACTGTTGGGATTTATTGTAATGTATTCTTGCTCTGAGTATGTTATGGCACAATAAGGCACAATAATTTCCTGCAGGATTAGTAAAAGTCTTATCTTGTTTTGCTGTGCAGGAATGTGCTGCACTTTGTCTTTTAACATGACGCCATATGTTTTTGTAAATCCAGTTGGCAATATGCTATACATGGTCTCATAATAGCATTGTATCGGCTTTGCTTTAAAAACTGTGTTCCAGTTAAGAAATCCAAAAAAATTAATTGGGGAATAAAGTAGCGCATTCACACACAGCTTGGTTTTGTCTCAGCAGGTCCCTTAGTTTGAAACGGCCTCCTACTTGTCCAAAAACAGAACTAGTGAAAGTGGTGAAATAACTTCAGTCAGGCATTTATACGTCATTGGAAACACACACAAAAGCACTGCTTGGATTCCGGTGTTAATGTACTCTGATTGAGCATCAAACTGGAAGGCTGGGTTCAGGCCTGAGATTAATAATGCACATGTATTTGCCTTCTATAAACGTTCCTGATGATTGTGGTCGGGGAAGGGTTTGTTGAGGAAAATGGTGCATAGAAATCTTTGAGAGACATTCCTGCATCTCCTGTAACTTTTGTTGGATTTATAAGAATGCTAAAAGCTCCACATAAACCACATATTGAGGAGGTTGAGGATATGGACCCCATGAATGGATGCTGAAATACAATCTGCAACTTTGTTTGTTTGGTTTGCTTTAGTTCTCAGGAACATTATCCAAATTGATTCCAATTAGAGAATAAACTGCTGAGAGCTTTGTTGTTTATGAGCAACCTGAGACACAAAACTAGTGTTACAACATAAGAGGATTGTCTGTGTGTGTGTGTGTGTGTATTTGTGTGCCTTCCCATATTCTCTGTAGGACGAAAGCAAGCATCTGACACTGTCTCTTTGATGTAGCTCTGCAGAAGAATAAGCTCCAGGCTCTGTGAGGTTAAATTCTCTTTGGGTTTACTAAGTCCAGACTCATCTATGAGGATAAAATTAACTACAGTAAACAAACTACTTAACAATTACCAAGTTTAATGCAAAGGATTAGCAGAAAAGAACAATGCCCTAACAGGTAGCAATTTTAGTGAGGATCAAAACTTCATGTTTTGTCCTTACTATGGTCCCAATATTTAATACAGATTGTAGGAGTGAACATACATTCAGTGGCCACCTGTGCAATCTGTCACCTGTTGTTACCAATCTCACAGTTGTTTGTATATAACTAAAACCATACTTAAAGTTAGTGTATTAGATAACATTGTACAGAGAGGTGTTGCTATTCTTTTTTAAAACCGGCTACTTGAAATACTTCTGAATATAATGCAATCCAGTCTCACCCCCAGCAAGCATGACACCGTGCTAAAATATATCATCAAATTTACATTTTTCTGAAAATGTCACCAAACTTTGCAAATAAAGATATTACCACAGGATTGATGTGTACCTGAAATCACCTGAAAGGCTGTGCCTAAAAGCCTGCATTTTTCAACACATGGCATTGTTCCTACAGTATTTTAATATTTTATACAGACTTTGTCTTACTTGGACCAACTATCACCAGCAAGAAAAACAACACAAGCCCGAGTAGCACATATGTAGAATCATGACCTCACTGGATGTTCAAATATTGTTTTCTAATAAACTGTTGATTAGTCACTATGTGGGAGCAGAAAAGACTGATATGAATAAGAAAGAGAAAATAGTCCCAAATAACGTAAAAGTGAATTCAGCTGTTTGTCCAGTTTGATGACAGTAGCATGATCCGAGTTCTTGGCGATTGAGCTTTCTATTGATTACTATCAATCTGAAACCGATAACTGGCCCCATGTCACTTTAAGAGTTCAAGAGTTCAGGGGTTCAGGAGTTCAGTTTTTATTTGTCACAAACACAATCATACTAATACATCTTGGAGTGTATTGGCTAGCCAGTAGTGCATCCTCTGCCTGTGTGCAAGAAGTGTAAATTGTATATATGCATTTTAAATTTATACACACACAGCACATACTACACTTACATACACTTGTGCAAATGTATACAAGAGTACTATATGATATACTATATATATGCCATTTTTTAGTAACCATCGCATGTTTTAGTTGGACTGCTGCATGTCAGTATCTAACCAGTGTCTTTCTCTTTGTCTCTCCTCCCCCTCTCTACTCCCTGTCTTTAGCTCCGACCGACTGATGGATGATACAATAAGGTAAGATCTGCTTTCTGTCTTGCACATGTAGGAAGGCATATATTTGCATAAGTGACAGCCCCTACCGCCCTTCTCCAGTGTCTTATTTACCTGCTGAACCCAACCAGAACTGTTATTGTTTGTGACAAAACTGATGTTAACATGGCCTGAATATGTCAAACCTAAGAGGTCCTGTTTAGCTTGAGCTGGGCCCCTGCAAAATGTCACCACTAATGCCATGAAAAACAAGATTTGCTGGCAGGCAGATAATCAAAACTGGAAACTGTTATGATCAAGTTTACAGTGATATGAATAACAGGGTTTTTAGTATTCCATGTAAATGCCAATACTTGAATATGATCAAAAACAAAGACTCAAGAACACATAAAATATATAGAAAAGACTAATTAGCCAGTTAATTTCCAATCAAAGATGTTTTACAATTGCAGTTAGGGCATATACACACACACACACACACACACACACACACACACGTATACATATATATTCCTATGGACCTTGACTATAATGAACCTTTCAATGCCATTGCTCATTGTGTGTACTGATGATTCAGCGGGGGGGAGTTTGATGCATGCCGAAGCCTTGGAAGTGAGCCAGCTGCTGGTCACATAATATCATTTGTCTGTAAAATGAAGAGAACTGCTTCCTCCTGCACAGCCCTGAATCTCTAGAATAACTCCTCCCATTTCACTGATTTATTGGTATCATCCATCTCCCACTACTCCCTACTGCTTTCTCTCCTTTCCCTCCCACACAAATTCCAAATATCTTGCTTAGACTTTAGCCTCCGTCCTTCATTGCTGTTCCACCATTTCAATTATTTCATCCTGTAAAATATGGGTCCCTGGGGACAACTGAGAGCAGCGGCCTATTTGATGGATTTTGCGACTCAAATGGTGGACGATGCCGTGTTTGTTTGTTTTTTCCCTCTTTGAATTTGATGATATGATGTGATAGGAAAAGGAGGTTTACAATTTTGGGTCACTTTTTTTTTTATTGATATGTTACTGCGTTTTCCAAGGTGTTTCCAGTTTATTTGGTTACTTTTTATCTCATTTTAGAGCAGTATGATGAACGAAACGGTCGCAAATCCGAATCATGTATCATTCAATCTCAATTCACCCACAACTTTACACCAGTGGAAAGGATTTATATGGTTGAAATGCTGTTTGATATTAATATGAAAAACATCCAGTTAATAATAATGTATTTCTGAGCCAACCCCTTTCACAAATCAGATCATATATTTCTCTACAGTAGATGTGCTTTTATAAATAATGCAGTCTTAAGAACAAATGCTGAAATGTGCTTTAATACAGAATGCATATTTTGAACTGTAGTTTTCTGGTTTCACAAATAAGCTTTGAACATGTTCTTTCTACTTTGGAAGTATTTTTTTTTCTTTTTCCCTTTCTGTTAAAGGTTTTGTTTGTTTGTTTTAGGTTTACTTCTGTGAATTTGCCTCAGTCTTACAAAGGTTCTTGTATATTGTTTGGATTGTAAAGTTTCATGTTTGACAATTTACACTCATATACACAAAACTGACATCAAGTAACTTCACTCGACAGGTTGTTTGACAAACTTTGCACGTCTAAAAGAACGATCGCATACAGCAGGTCTTTATCCTCCAGCTCTGATTCTCATGAGCTGGTTAACATTGAGATAAAGGATGGTCGAGGTTGCTGCAGTCAGCGAAGTGTTTCTTCCTGACTGAGGAGAACATGATCCCCAAAACACTGCTCTAGGCCAAGACTGCGGACTGTCCCCTCAGCAACCTCCACCCACAGGGGAGGCCGTGACCTCACCCACCTGTGCTCACACACGCTCAAACTTACACACTGCAGATGTCGTCTTTCCCTGCTCAAAACCTGCATGCGGTTTTCTGTGCACACACACAGTCTGTTTTGACCTGCCTCCTATGGGGTTCTGTCACCCTGGGATGGGAGGAGTTTTCCCGTTACAGTTCTTACTGTTTGTTACACTGTCGTTTAAGACAGCAGTGAGTTAAAAAAAATCCTAATGTGTCATAGTCTATAACTGAATTCATCTTTTTGCTTTCTAATTCATACGAGACGTGTGCATCTTGCTGTTTAAAATATAACTCAAGTAGTTAAAGGTGGTTGGCACTTCTTATCGACTATAAAGTCTAAATAGTTTATGTGCAATATAGCCAAAATAATAATCAGCAGTTTTTAATTACCTTTTTTAATAAATACCAGAAGAAAAAAAGAATTGTTTAACCACCTAATGTGGAATTTAACAACTTTAGACAATTTCTGGCAGTAATTTTAATATCAACACAGCAATCAAACACACATAATAAATAAAAATACCCATATAAATAAAAATAAAGTGCTAAGCCTGTCCTCACTGACTGCAGCCTCCACCTTAGGAGGTGCGACAGTGACAAGAGGCCCAGGTAGAAGCTAATGAGAAGAGTGACAGAGGGCAAATGGGAACTCTTGTTAAGGGATATGACGGACTGCTATGAGTCAGAGAGGTAACACGGGGAAAGGGATTTGTTCTTGGAACCAAACGGTGTGTTTTTGTTACGTTTTTTCATGGCAGTAAATTAAACCTATCAATTTCCTTTTTGCTATTGATGAAATGTTGTAGTTATTTAAATTAAACTTAACACCTATTAAAAATCTGACCTCCAGCGGTTTAGTTTCTCACCTTTGTGCAGTGACAACAATTTATCTTTGCTGAATGTGGTTTCATCTTCAACAAAGCACTCTTTTCACCACAGTAGGACGGGCAGAGGTGGAATAGGCTTCTAACTGTTGGTTGGGGGTAAAATTATCCTTTTCAGCATGATGTTAAGTGACTGTAAACCAATTTGTCTGTTTGCAGTGGGCAAAATACAACCATTATAGCTGGAACTAGATCACTAATTATGCTTTTTTTAAATCTAAAACTGCAATATATGTTACAATAATTGAGGACATCTTGAGGTAGAGTTGTGCAGAGATTAATGAGGTTGTGGGAGCTGATGAGAAGGGCTCAAAGCCGGGCTCAGTAGCTGCTATTGATTCTTGTGTGAAACAGATGCCACAAAAGGCAAACACAGAGCATGAAACTTTCCCTGCCAACTGCCCAGCTGCACTTTCCTGTGCTGAAAATTGCTGAAGCCCAAGTTTGAGAGCAGGAGAGGCACGATATCACAGCAATACTATACCTTCCATCTACAAGCTCTGTTGTTTCACACACGCACGCACGCACGCACGCACGCACACACACACACACACACACACACACACACACACACTGTAGGCAGCAACATAAAGCTGAATGAGAACATGATAGGACAGGAAGATATTTCACCTCAGGATGAGTCCCCTTATAGGTGCATGGAGGTGCTTAGAGAAACTTAAATACCCACTTTTATGTTTGCAGAAGGGGACAACAAAATTTGAAAACTGTTTCACAGTCCCATAGAATTTTACAACCTCTATTCTATTCAGCATAACTAACTTAAAACATCTTTTAGGAGGCTAAATATCTGAACAGTTGTGGTCTTGTTGCAGTGGGAAAACAGAACAAAGTTCATTTTAAATCAGACATCATCAAATGTGTTCATCCTCCGTTTTCGTTTCTTGCCTTAAAATGCAATATGTAGTTTTGGTTTAGAAAATAACTGTAATATAAACTGTTGAATTACACATCTACTTTCCTGTTCTGAAGACTTAAGTGGAGACATGAGACCGCAATATTTAAAGCCATTTCTGCTAAGTTGTCTCTGATTTGCCTGGATTTTTTTAGTATTAAAAATGGATGCCTATTGAAATTTTGGTGGTTCGGAAGAGATGACTTTCATGCAGTTTTGTATAATTTCTTTGTAAAATTATAACTGTCCATATTGCAATTTCTGAATCAATGGCATAATGAGAAAAAAATGTGAAAATTTTGAATTTGTGAACAAACATGCTGAAATAGAGTTGATGGGCAATTTTATAAATAACAAAATTATCTAAAATAACAAAACAACTTAGTTTATCAGCCTAAGATTTCACAGATGTCATTTTAAATATACATAATTAATAATCAAAGAAACATCTCAAACAAATCAGTTTGTCAAGCTCAATGATTTGACATGGAATCTGTTGTAAAATGGTTGTTGGGAATTAAATGGAGATGATGGGGCATTTCCTTTCTTTTCTTTTTTTGTACGTCTAAATATGTTTTTAATTCTTCAGTTTGGATCTTTAAACGGCACCACCAACCTTCATTTGAACCGGGTGGAAGCATCACCTAGTGAAAGTGAATTTACAAATCCCATGTTGACTCGCATTGAAAGGCGCTTTATGGTACTACTGACGACAAGCAGTGTTGTCACTTCTTCACTCATATTTCTCTCTCTATCTCTTTCTTCAGCATTGCTATGGCGACCAAGGAGAACATGACCTCCCAAAGGGGCATTCTGAAATCCATACAGAGCAGGGTCAACACACTGGCCAGTATCCTGTATACTGCATGTGTGCATGGTTGTGTGAGTGGAAGAGAGAGAGGGCTTATTGATATGAAATCAGTGCTGGTCCTTTAGAAATCAATACTAACATAGATTCTTTGATGGAAAACCAGGTGTTTCTTATATAGGATTAAAAATAATAGTAACCTTTCAGTGTACTCGAGGTGAATAACAGCATAGAATAAAAACATTACATGAAGCATAAAACATAGAACTGCACCAAGTAGTAGTATTAGTCTGGTTGTGAGATCCCACACTTGTTATCTTCCTTAACTTTTGACTCTCTCAGATCGTTTTCCAACCATCAACAATCTCATCCAGCGAATCAATCTGCGGAAGAGGCGGGACTCTCTCATCCTCGGCTCAGTGATCGGCGTCTGCACCATCCTCCTCCTACTCTATGCTTTTCACTAACAAACCAGGCCCGGTGAAATCTTTAAAGAAGCAGGATTCATCTGCTCTCTGTAGCGTGGGAATCCCTCTGGAGACTGAGCTCAGTGGTTGGAGGACCCTGGAGGTTCTCGAGCAGAAGGACATTCAGTTGGTCCAGTTCTGGTACACGAACAAATTTGGCCAGCATGTTCTACTGAACCTGTAATTAGCAGCGGGACAGATGGAGGGCTGGTGGTTGGGTGTTCTTCTGCCAACATGGGATTGGAGACCAAAAGTACAAATAAGACTAGATTTAAAAAAAATAAAATATATATATATATATATATATATATATTGATAACTCGCTTGGAGAGAAACTCTGTGCAGTTGAAAATGTGAAGAGACTGTGAGACTGTGATGCTTTGTTTTTTTTTCACTGGTGGAAGGATTTTTAGATGAATGGTCCTTTTTAATTGATGGAGTGAGTTGGATCATTGTGGGTTGTAAAATGTGAATTAATAAATTATTCATATCATTATGTGCAAACTAAGTGTGTGACACTAGTAAACTTACTTATTTTAAACTTTTGTTTTTCAATATATGTAATTTATACTCTATTAAAAAAGTGTATTGAGACCTCTCATTTCTGGAAAAGTTGAACCTCCAGGATGCCACAGCATGACTCCCCTGCTGTAAGCCCCAACATTAGAAACACTGACAGGTGAGGTGAATAAGATTTCATCTCAGAGTTTTCTGCTGGAAAACCTGAGGTCCTGGCTTTCATGTAGATGTTAGACATGCACCAAATGCAAGCACCAAGGACATCTCTTTGTGGTAGTGGATTACAGAAACTCCAAGGACTTGACTCGACGGTCAAACTTTGAAAATCCCAATGTGATCGAGCCTCTCTGGGATGAGCTGGAACAAGCCTGAACCACGGAAATCCCTCTGTGTAACCCACAATATCCAAAGGATCCACTGTCTGTGGTGAATTTTTATCTTTCCATTAGAGAAAGTAAGCTAAGTATTATAATCAAAATATATTAATGAAAAAAATCATTAGTGGCAGATCTCTTCCTGTATTTCCAGTTTCTTTCCTCATTGAGTTTTTAAAAACGCTAAGATGCAGTGTTTAAAGTCAGTTATAAAATGTGTTTTATAAACAGTTTTTGGACTTTACCAGATTGGGTAAGTGCAACTATGAAGAGCAACCACAGACTGCAGAATATGTAAAGTATAAAGTAAAAGTGCTGTGGACTGTGAAACTGTCAAGAGTTGTCAGGATCACATTATTGCAGTCGTGACAGATTTGTCAAAGTCATGTGAAATAACCATCTTAGATGAAGTCTCTTTATAGTGTTGAAATGTCTTCAGTAACAAACCAGCCCGTTCCATTGATTTTAGTGCATTACATTGAGGTTTCTGTAAAGGAAAGGTGAAAACCTAGCACTGCTTTTATGACCATCTATCTGAGTATTGAACCGTTCTACACATTTCTGGCATGGCCAGCAGAGCCTGTGTACCTTCATTTGATTTCAATCCACTTGAAGCCCAGAGTAGTGTGTGCATTTGAAGGCGGGAACTAAAGCATTTATCTGAGAGGGGAATAGCTGCAGACAGGGTTTGACTCATTTGATTAAAGTCTGTTGGTGGAGGTGTTGGAAATGTGAAAGCCAGGCAGCGATGTGAGAAACATCAATTCCCCTTTTTCCCACTGCTTCAGGCTGTTAGTTGACTGGAATCCAAATAAAATAAGCCCACTTCAATGGACTGAGGAGGATAAATTTGGCTTCTTGTCCTCATTCTTTCTGTTTGATGTTTTTTTCACAAAGAGGCTAAAAGATTGAGGTTTCAGTAATCTGGCATTTTTAAAGGGATAGTCTTTTCTCTACAGCAGGTAGACCACCACTGCCTTTTTTCTCTTCTTGAATATCTTAATCCTTACAGAAGGGAAATCCTGTGCTGAAGTCTAAATTTGGATCAGATGTGTGTACACACTGTCAGAAGGCTGCAGAGGTGCAACTCCTGAATATTTCACTCACTCTGAACACCACCCACACAGAACTATGTGCCAGATCCTTAGAAAGGTCCTTCTACAATAACTTGTGACAAGCACAGTGTGTTTCTTCGGAGCAGCTAATGTGTAAGACAGCAGTGTTGGTCCTCTGTGAATTTACTAGATTTCTTTCTCTTTTTTCAGGAATGCATCACTTGTCTGTGAACATACTAGCTTCTATCACTTCGCTAAACTAATGTTCATTGACCAGCTAAAAGTTTTTGAGTGTAAATGTTCAGGTTAAGTATTTTCAAGAACACACTATTTGAAACCCTGTATGTGTTCGGGATGTGGATTTTTCAGGATTGCGTGAGGTCAATACTGTGCAGTGTGTGGCTGAAGAATTGGCTTTAAAACCCAAAGATGTGCCGTGAATTCTTCATTTTCCCCTTTCCCCCTTCATCTACAGGCTGTAGCTGCGGTCGCCATGATAAATGGTGTTTACGCTCCCTGAGGCCGAATTGTATATCAGGACCTGCTGTATGTGCTGAGGTTCAGATGTAATAAAAGTAACAGCTGTAGAATGTAGCACGATCCAATATAACAGCGCTGCAAACTGCAGCCTTACCCCACAGTTGAATCAATTTTTTGTGGTTCAGTTCCAATAAGAAATGACAAATGTAGAATTTAGTTTCATTACATAGCGAGAGTATAACTCTTACTGTTTTCACCCCCTATCTGTACGTGAGGTAAGTGAAAGAACCCGTGCGTTCTAACGTGATTTTGATGTTTTTGCATCTTTTCTGGGCCATTTTGCATCAAGAAATGTTTTTTTTTTTAAAAACACATCTGTTGAAAATTCATGCATCCTCTCTAAAAGCAGGCCTGTCAGTTGTTCAGCTGCATTTGTCTGAATATATCACTAACTATGGGATGGGTGAGCATAATGTTTTGCACACAGTCATGGTCCCTTTAGAATGAAGTGTACTGACTTTTTGTAATCACCTGACTTGCCTCTAGTGGTGGGTTCACTTTAAAAAAAAAAAAAAAAAAAGTTTTTTAAAAGTTTACTGGTTGTTAAACCAACCTGTATATCACTAACACCTGAATGAATTTCTTCTAATTTGGCACGAAAACTCACGTAAACTTGAGGATAACTGATTAGATTTTGGTGGTTTGGTGGATTTTGGCCATAACTCAATAAAATGACAAAGTTGTGACATTTTGCATCTTAAAAAGTAAAAAATGAAGTCTTGACAGACATGTATGTAAACTGCAACTTGACTGGTTGAAGAGGACTTACAACTCAGATGAGGGTAAAATGATTTTTTCATACAATACTTTGACGAAATGCCTGCAAACTTAGTGATATTCCCATAAACCTCAGCAGAACTTTGCATTTAGTGTTCTGAATGCAAATGTTACACTAAACTAAGTTAGGTAATATGGAAAACATCACACCTGAAAATCAACAGCATGTTGGGACCATGCCAGTATACCCCTGTGCCTAACTACATTTTCTGAGAGCTGCTTGAATGGCTGCAGACTCGTCTTGTTCAGTCTTCTAAAGTCATGGCTGCCTGTCAGAACTCAACTCCTCATGAACTGGAAGTTACCATCAAAAGGCAAAACCTGGACCATGCATGGTAACATTTATTCCTGACATGCAAAAATGTACACCACATAGATGAGAACTGGCACATACAGTATACTGGAAAAGAAACACAGTAGTACTTTGGAAAATGAAATGAACGTTTGAACTGTTTTACTGACAGAGCAGTGCTTAGGCTAGACAGTGGGCTCCTGAACCACCAGTTTCAGAGATGGAAAAATTGGCATGTAAGAAATAACACATGGGGAATCTTTGGATTTTTGCTGCTTTCAGATGTTTGGATAAAATGATCTTTTTATGTACAACTATGATTTGGAATGGAATTGATAAAAGGCCCATTTAGCACAAATCATTGTGCTGTATTGTATTCATATTTGACCGCTTTACACTGATGAGGTTCAGTTTAGAATCACATTAGCTGCATAGTCTAGCTGGTGTTTGACTTGTATGAGCCCTTAAACAACCACTGGAATTCAACAAATGGCATTGTTTTTTTTGTTTTTTTTATCCATTTTTGTCCAAAAATTTCATGATTTAAATTTGCACAGGGTTAAAAAAAAAAAAAAGCATTAATGCCCAAAGAAGCTGAAGATCTGAATAATGCAACAGTGATTTTATCGGTGCTTGGAGCATAAGCCTGTTATATGTCAATACAGCAGTCCTGTGTGTCCACAGAGGGACTTTTTACAGTGAGTTCTCTCTGATAGAGTTATGAATACAGACAATCTGCCGTGCTCGGATTTTAAGGAAAGCTTCTTTAAATGCTATTTGTTGTTGCTCAGTCAAAGTCACAGACCTCCTCGTTTTACAAAAAACATAAGTGTGTGTCGGCCTGTTAGGCCCATAGCATGCGTACATATTGCATATATATTTTCCCATATAAATATATTTCATACCAATACAAGGAGCGGAAAAGGACGTTCAGTGAAACAACGGCATTTAACAGTCAATGTATAACAATGTAAGAATGGCAAATGGGGAGCTACGGTGTAGAAAGGCGGTAAATGTAAAATGGAGTTTAAGAGTAAAAGATGAAGTGACAGAGACAGGACTGAGGGGCAGCAGTCACATAGTGTGTGTTAAAGAATTAGAGGATGTGAATTCAAGGATGGCAGAGGATTTGGCATGCCTTTCAGTCTCTGCCAGAGCAAGGCAAAGGATGTTTTGGAGCGTGTTAGACATCACAGTCCTCATACATTCTACGGTGGCTGGACTCACATAATGTACACAAATCAAGTCTTCCATGTGCAAGTCTGTTAGCCTCCTTAATAAGATAAGAAACTACCAGTAACAGTCAAAATAAAGGCTGAATTTTGGTTATCTACATTCAGGCATGCAGTTGGTCTCAATTTTTTTCTTTTTTTTTAGTTGAAAAAATTATAATAATTAACAAAAATGAAAAATTGTGTTCCCTGACCCCTTCCACAAACCCTTGAATTTCCACTGATATTCCAGGTACTGACAAAGCAGCCATTGTGACAGTCTTAACAAACCCAGCACCGCTTGGCATACAAACATTTTATAAAATGTACATATACAATGTTTATATATATATATATACTCATATATCCATATTTCAAATATATTTGTAGCTGTATATGCTTTGAATGCAGGAGGTTCATTAAGGAATATATGAGGATTATATGCAGCTGTCCAAAGTTTGAAGACCAAACCCAGAATTTGTTTTTCAAAGGAGCCCCATCCCAGACATAAAAAAGTCTATCATTCCCTCTCTCCTCAGATAATCCTCTTCATTTTAAGAAGTCCATATTCCAAAAAGAAACATTTTGGATTCTTTCTGACCACACACACAATCTGCATTTTCTTTTTCCTCTGTTTTAACCCGAGCAATTTACGTCAGGATTTTCATTATTTATGCCAAGCAATTGTTACTGGAATCTAATGCATGCATCTCTGAATTTTTTTTTTTCATTTGTTTACTTGTTGCAAGACCTACTTTCATGAGTTGCCTATTTTTTCTGCTTTCTGAAGGTGGTCATGGTGTAGTTACAATATGGCATAAATGTTATGGATCGTATTTCATTTGTTTATTTTTTTTGGAATGGGCTTTTCTTCTCCCCTTGCTGCATCTGTGGTTTGGCTTTCATTTTTTTTCTCGGGTCCTCCATGTCACTGGGTTACTGTAGAAAGAAAAAAGAGAAGAGAAATAATCCAATTAATTATTTTTGACAGGTGTAGCTGAAGGGCTGAAGGCTTTGAACAGTGCAGCAGCCAGCATTTCTGCATTTCTGATGAAATTATCCTGCTACAGTCGCTGCAGTGCCTAATCAATCTATAGACACACACACATACACACACTGTGCAGAACTCCTTTGATTATAGATGAGTTCAGGAACAACAGAGCTACAGAATCTTCCATCTTCTCTACTAAACCAGAAAATCGGAATGTGTGTTCTTCAATTATCTCAGCAACCACTCATCCATTTCATCCATTTCAAACTTTGTGTGTCACTGGGGCCTTGAGGAAGTGCAGCGTTGACTAAATAAATGTAGGAAACGGTTAAAAAATGAGGTTTTTATTTACATTGTGGAGGAAATCGGCCCAAAGGCAAAGTGGTTTCATTAAGTCCTAAAACAAAGGCAACTGCGCTTGCTGGACTTTCTGTTTCAGTTCTGAAAAAAAATGTTTCAGATAAGAAATGAAACATCGGCAACAATAGTCCAGTCGCTTTCATTTTGGCACTTTGATGAATCACAACCTGGATGACTGAGAATCTTCACAGATGTCCCACAGAAACATTTAAGGGAACCTGCAACAGTTAAATCTTAAACCCTGAAATGAGACATGCAGTGTTCAGATTTAATATCATCCACATGTGTAGAAATATGATAGAGTTTTAAAAATATATAAAGGGGTAATAGAGAGGGCGTGGGGCTAGTGGGAGGTGATAGAAAAGTAGGGATTGACTGATTTGTTCTTTTTTGGGAGGGCGATGTTGATTATTATTACTGGTAATCGAAAAAATCGCTACCCGATATTTTTAACCGATATACTTGAGAAGTAATTTGTTAACAACGCATTTATATATATGTGAATATATATGTATATACAATATCATTCAAAAGTTGGGGTCACCCAGACAATTTCATGTTTTCCAAGAAAACTCACACTTTTATTCATGTGCTAACATAATTGCACAATGGTTTTCTAATCATCAATTAGCCTTTCAACACCATTAGCTAACACAATGTAGCATTAGAACACAGGAGTGATGGTTGCTGCAGTTTGTCTCCTGCTGTTCTGCTCTGTTTTGCTAATCTTTTTCTATTTTATACTTTTTTGCCCACTGAGGTTCATGTCTTAAAACATTATTAGTTATTGTTTATTCCAGACTATCTTTCAGGGTAATCTGAAACATAAAGTAGCTGTGAGCCAAAGTACGGTAGTAAATTTCTATATTTTACGCAAAACGGAACTGTTTCTTTCTCCTTCTTTTCCTTTTCAATCTGCTTTTTCTCTCTCTTTTTGTCTTTGCTTCTCTTGAAAAACTTGAAGAATCTCCTTTTGTTTTTCTTTTTGAAGCAAAGTTCCTGCAGCTCCCTATAACACTTAGAGTTATTCTAGCTCTTTGATTTTCTCCTGCAGGTCTTTGTAAAAGTCTTTTGGTCAGAAGAAATAAAAGTTCTACATTTTACCACTATGGCTATCGCAGTAGCTGCCTGTGCTGGTTATAGAAACAAGGAAACAGCTAAATGATCATCATACACTTGCATGAATGCGACCACTTGAAATTTTAACTTGCACGCTCTCAAGAAAAGGTTGCCTATTCGATCATTTTAGCCGCAGTCTGGAGCCCTACACACACACACACACACACACACACGCACACATGCACACACACAAAGCAAGCAAATGTGCTGAGTTTGGATGTAGAAAACACATCTCATGCTTGTGTGGTAGTGTCATATATCACCCTGTAATCGTAATGTAGTAGGTATTCTTTATTGTTATACACTGTTGTTAAAGCCCTGTGTGTGTGTGTGTGTGTGTGTGTGTGTGTGTGTGTGTGTGTGTGTGTGTGTGTGTGTGTGTGTGTGTGTGTGTGTGTGTGTGTGTGTGTGTGTGTGTGTGTGTGTGTGTGTGTGTGTGTGTACTTATGCACACACTTCATACATCATTTTCAAATAATATCCATTTGCATATTCATAAGCCACTGTACCCATAAAACTAGATTTATGTGCAGTGCACTGGAGACCATTATGTCCATTTAACACTATATCTTTAAATTTTTTTTTTGTACTTGTTGTCATTTCTGTACCTGAAACTGAGACGAAAACTATGATGACGAGCACACCCAGCACCATGGCGACGATACTGAGCAGGCGAGCCAGTCGACCGAGCCTCTTGGCCCCATCCATGTCCCCTGCCTGGAGGCTGTTTCTGGACTGGGGACACACACAAAGGCACAGGGTGTTAAAAAAAACAAAAACAATACAACACAGTACACTAAATAGAGAAGTTTTAGGAATCCAATAAAACCAACCTGCTTCACTTCTTCAACCACACAAGGATGCCATTAGGGTGGACATTTTAACAATCATTTCACTGACCTCTGATACAGTTAATATTATTGAATGCTCAAGGAAATTGCTGTTTATAATTTTAAAAAAAGAAACAGAATAGATAATGCAATACATGGAGCTTCCTTTTGAAAACTTTAAACCAAATGTGCCTCTAGGTGCACCTTGAGTCTGTAGACAGTCGTGATGTTCACACTTCACAACTCTACAGTGACTTTTAATTATTAATTCACCAATGCAAGCAACCAGCAGCACAGAAAGCCTTTTAAATTTCCACAACAGACAGTGAAAATATGAGAAACTGCTCAGAAAACGCAATCTGAGCCTCACCAGCAATTAACTATATCAAGACTGTTTGCACACACAAAAAAGAACAACACAAAACAAGTGACTCACAATTCAGGTGCATAAGACAGAGATCTTTGGTTCTACAGTACAGAAGCTCTGTAAGATGTTAAAATATTCATCAGATGGTTTCCCATTTAGTGACATTGAAGATATTTTAAAGAAAAAAACGACACAGGTACAACATGGTAATACAGGCTTTTCCACCGGTGCTCTGGTCTCTTAAGGTAAAATACCAACAATAACTTATTCCCAGCTGTCAGTGGTGAAATTGTCTATTCCAGACTGGCAGATTGGAATTGATGGAAGGATGTGACTTGCAGAGCCAATTGGATAGAGTAGGTGAGTGCAGCGGTGTGAGGGGGTTGTTTATCATTTTAATGCTGTATGTATTTTGCTTTATGTATGCTGCAGATATGGAGACAGCATGATTTATGTGTATGACTGTCAGGCACGATGTATGGGAATCCTCGGTCCACCGTGCACTGCTTTCATGTGAGCGTCCCAAATCAAAAAAACATTTATTTTGTTTTGCCTTTAACTTGATAGTCAGTTTTATTTGTTTTAGCTGCTTTAAACTGATGTAAAACCACATTGTGCTCATTTACAACATTCAATACATGGAAAACATTCACCGCCATACGATTTCACACACTAAAAAAACCATCTACTACACTTTCTGAAAAAAACTAGTCGACATATGAATGCTGATTGCATTTCATTAACACCCTCATTTCTGAACATTTCATAGTTTTTTATATTTTAGGATGTACTTTTGTAAAGTATTTCTCATTTGTTAAACAGTATCAAAGAGTGAACTGTACAAAAATGTAGAATGTTCTGAATGAAGTCAATATGTGGAACTGAAGGAGAAGCTACATATGAAGATTTTTTTAACAGCTAAAGACAATTCATATCTTGCATTTATGTTACATGCAGGGTGCTGCACCCAGCGAACATCCAGCCAGTGTTTGAAAATAGCTCAGAAACAAATGCAGGGCAGCTATCGATTATTTTATACTATCCTTTAATACATAATTTAATTTAAATTTTATTCATCATTCAGTCTGTGAAATGTTTGAAATGATCAAAACACCTTTTACAAAAATTGCAGTGCCTAGATGAAGTGATGTTCATGTTTTAGCCAAACAACACCATAAATAAATTTATATTCAGTTTATAATCGCACAAAACCTAGAAAAGCAGTGAGCTCTTATATTTAAGTAGATGGAACCAGAAAATGTTTAAATGATTAATAGATGCGACACAGTGACATAAAGTTAATCAGTTAATTAAACAGTCACATCAGTTCTACACAGCCAAGTCCATAGTTAGTCAGCTGAGAGCTGAAAGACCCAAAAAAGAATACAAAACCTGACAAAAGTTAATTTTTTCAATTCAATTCAATTTTATTTATATAGCACCAATTACAGTCAAATTGTCTCAAGGCGCTTTACAGAACCCATATGCCTGACCCCCAGAGCAGCCCCAAGGCGACAGTGGCAAGGAAAATACCCTTTTAACAGGGAAAAAAACCTCAGCAGAACCCGGCTCCAGTTAACACAACTGGAACAGAGTTGTGCTTCTTTCGCCACTAAATAATAATCACAGGGGAGAGTGAGGAAGTGCACAGCAACACTGGACGCTGGCGAGTTTGAAACCGTAACAGTGCTAGAATCATGTCAGTCACACAGTGCTACAGCAAAGAACAAAGTGAGGATTGGAGGCGATTACATGTTCTAAATCCAAACCTGCCCTGTGATAAGAGCGACACAGTTCCGTCTTTCCTTCAGTTCTGAAGCCTGATGAAAACTTCAGGAGCTGTCCGTGGTGCTGAACGAGTCTTTTCCACTAGAGCAGGAAACAGCAGGAAATAGACATCTCCCTGCCCTCATCTATATTAAATTACACAGCTATGTTTTAGTAAGGCTGCTTCCCACATACAGATAGACCGGTACTGACTGCTAACCTTAACGTTAAAGTTCACTTGGTTGTATATTTTAAGGATAAAACACGGCCTATTAAAGCCAATTCAGGAGATATTATTGTCTAATGGCGCAATGATGAATAAACTTTTAACTATTGTGGTGGAAATTATACCAAAAATGAAACAGGAGAGGAATAAAATAAAAAAAAGGCAAGAAGTGATAAAAGATTATGTTAGTCAGTGAGATTTAGTAATTTTTTTAAGTCTAGTGATTGAAATTCCATTATAGGATAGGCACTGCTTTCTATTTCATTTGTGACTTGTACTGTATTTCATTTACTTCTCAGCTGCAATCAAAAAATCCAAATCAATAAAATGTGTCTTCTTGCCTCGCTCATCCACTCACTCTCTCAGTAGGAGGATGTAGAGTTTGGAATGCCTCAGTATAGGATACGATTACACTGCAGAGAGACAGAAAAGAGACCTCCATCCCTCCATCCTCCTCGATCACCCACTAGTTACTTCATCCTCTCGCTCCCATGAGCCTCTCTGTCTCCAGGCTGTCTGATCCCACAGTGCACGTGGGTGTGGACGGTGCAGCTGCTGCTGCTGGGGAGGAAACTAAAGTTAAATTAGTAATAAGCTCACTGAGACTTCAGTGTAGATTTTATGAATGCGAGTTTATGAACTGTATATTCATGTATTTAAAAATGATGTGTGACTTTACTGTGGCTGTAACAATTACAGCATGCAGCTTTGTTTTTTCCTTTCATGGGAATATTATTACTTTGGTTATGAATTTATATATTATTTTTTTACATAAAAATATGGCCTTAACTATATTCTGTGGAATGAAGAAGCAATATCTTATCTTTGTTTTCAAAGGTCTCTTATTCACTTTAGTAATTTATTCAGTAGTCTCTAGTAAATTCACAATATTTTCAATATGTGTAATATTTTGTAGAATTTTTCAGGTGCAATATGATATTTGATTTAATTCTTTCATTATCATGTCTGATATTACTTATTACTCACATATAATTGCCAGCATTACTTTTTACAGTTATATTCTGGCCCTTTTTTAGCCCACTTGTTTCAGTAATTTCAGTAATGCATCATACTCGTGTGTCTTATTACTTTTTACTTTTTGGCACAGTATTTCTTATGTCATTTGTTTTTTCTGAGCAATATCTAGCTCAAGAATTTCTTTCGGGATTGATGAAGCCTTATCTTATCTTAAACTGTAATTTAAAAGCATAACAATGCCTCCAAAGAAAGTCATACATAATCTATTTGACAAAAAGCTATTTAATTGGAGTGATAATTCTAAGAATAAAAGCCCCATGTGATACAATTCTAACATGACCTGAGGTACAAAAGCTAAATCATCGCTCCTTTCAATCTCAGCTCCTGACAGTGAAATTAAAATAGGACTTTTTTTTCCTCTCCTCTCACTCACACATTCCAGCTTCTCACTTGCAGAACTGCAATGTGAAACTATGGTACAAAATCCCACCGCAGCCCTTTATTGATCGGGACTCACATCACAGAGAAAAGCAACATCAGCACCTTAAATCAATGGACGTCTCTTTCAGAAAACACTGCCTACTTTGCCTGCTCGGGGGGAAAACATCAATGAAGAAATGGCAGATTTAAAAAGATGATGTTATTTTCCATCCGTCATGAAAAGAGGAAAAGACAGAAACAAGTGAAGGGGTCTGTGCCAGCAGCCTGGTTTAATACACCCCATTTTGTGTGATGTTGGCCTGGGGGAAATTATTGTGTGTGTGTCACTGGGAGGCACCCTTTGCTTGACTGATTAATGTCCATATTGATTCACAGCAGGAGGAGGGCTGGTCATATTTGTTTTCTGAATGGGAAATTCAATCCTCAAAGTGTCTTGACCAGTGTTTATTATGTTACCTCTGTACTCACCGGCCACCTAAATACAGACTCCCACGTTTGTATAGCTATTTTTGTGAGGATATTTAGTCCCAACTTTATAAGATTAAACTTCTTTTAGGTACCTCAGATTGAAACAACACCACAAAAATACAACAAAACAACTAAGTCCACGAAGAGACTCAGCTAAAACAGTTATTATATAATTATTATAGGTAATGTACAGTTATTAAGCAAATTCTTAAAGTGTCCAGGAGAAAAAACCTTCATCCTAACCTAAAATTGATTCGAACTCTAACCTTAAAACCAAGTTGTCACCTTAAAACAGCCATTTCAAGGGGTGTGAAAAAGACAAAATGTCCTCGCTCCAATTGTCTAAAGTACAGGGACACAAACATGATGCATGACATACATTCTCCTCCCTCTCCCTTATGTGTTCCTATGTTCAGCAGAAGAAGGTGGAGGCCAGTAAGTCAGTAAGTGCTTCTTTTCTCTCTTGCCATTAATAATGAAACACCAGCAGCAGCCTGGTGGACAGGAGCAGAGTACAACCAGGAGCTACTTTGGGCCATTTACACATAATATTTCCTATAAAGTGTTCATTTATCGTCACACTTTGCGTTTCATAAGACCCTCTTAAAAGTTTTAAAGAACTTAAATTGGACTTTTTTTTTACTTATAAACCCCAATTTAAATTGCTTTGAAATTAAAATTTAAAGTTGAGAACAATGTATAATTTAGTAATTGTAGTCATTTTTAATCCCTAAAAGACCAAGTACAAGGCTGTTGGTGTGTCTCTGAGTGGGTTTGTTTAAATCGCTGTGGTCTGGTTGGGTGTAAGGAGCATCGTGTCCTCTGGGGGCCGCTAGACGGGCTTTTAGACTGTCTATTTACGCTGGAATTGCCATTAAAATTGCAAACCACTCAATGCTAACTAAAGCTGTCAGAGCCACGATGCCACCGTTCTCATTCTAGGAGCTATAAAATGCTGCTGCTGCTGCTGCTGCTGGTGCTCATGAATTTTAGTTTGTGAACTGAAACATACAATTTAAATAAGCTAACAAAGCGTGAGCAACACAGAAACAGAAGGCTGTAATGGTCTGATTCCATTAGAACATTGAGAACAAGTTTAAAACTGTCAGACCAGCCTCTTTAGATAATCCAGTGTCAAGTTTCGTAGTGCAGAACACTGTTATTGTCATTAGCAGAGTGCGTTATTATTAGCAATGTGTTTCTCAAAACAAAACAAGATTATCATTATACAATCTGCCTACAAAGTGCCCGCTGTCCTGTGCAAAATGAGGCAAACACATCTGTAGATAAATAGACATCATATTGATTCAGGAAAAAGAAATACTAATGACCAAAAAAGGAGAAATTTGGCACAAATCAGAAGATTTAAAGCAACAAGCTCCATTTTCAACTTCAGATGAGCTAATAGCTACTTACTACTCATACACTGTTTAAAAAAAAGAAAGAGAAACTGAACAGCTGGGGAGCCAAAATACACACAGGGAAATAAGAGAAAACAATTGTCATTAACATAAAGTCATTTTCTAAAATAAAAACGAATATTTTTGCCTAAATTTTGCATAAGATCATGTGCAACCTTTAATTTTTTTAGTGTTTAATGAAGGACACTTATACTAAACTTATACAAATAAAATTGCTTTATATATTGTAATGCATATTAAAATGTACACAGAGTGATACATAGATGACATATCTAATGATATAAACTACACTACCGTTCAAAAATTTGGGGTCACCCAGACAATTTCATGTTTTCCATGAAAACTCACACTTTTATCCATGTGCTAACATAACTGCACAAGGGTTTTCTAATCATCAATTATCCTTTCAACACCATTAACTAACACAATGTAGCATTAGAACACAGGAGTGATGGTTGCTGGAAATGTTCCTCTGTACCTCTATGGAGATATTCCATTAAAAATCAGCTGTTTCCAGCTAGAATAGCCATTTACCACATTGACAATGTCTAGACTGTGTTTCTGATTAATGTTATCTTCACTGAAAAAAAAATGATTTTCTTTCAAAAATAAGGACATTTCTAAGTGACCCCAAACTTTTGAACGATAGTGTATATTTTGAGATTACCAATGCTTTGAGATATTATACACAAGATACCTCTCCTTTAACAAACTAATCTACAATCAAATCTAAAATTACAGAACCAGTGCTTTTTTGTTTTAATTGAAATGTACTTTACATATAAAATTACAATATTAAACTTGAATTTCACAATTTCATCTATTTTTTGTTTATTCAATAAAAGTTCATTTTTACGAAATCTTTTTGTTTCGATGTGTTTTAATAGCCTCATTCTGTCAAAAACATGTCAGTTTCTTTTAAATAATTACATACATTTTATGGCTATTTAAGGTAACAGGTTTAGAATGATATTTTATATTAGATTAGATATTTAATTAGTAGTTTTATTGGTACTGTTTGTATTTCAAAAGAAAAGTCTGAGAAAAAAAGGAAAAAATCTCTTTTGCTTAAGATGTCATATATAAGATGTCATATTCACGTAAAATCCACCATAAAACTAGAAATCTGTCTGAATCACTGATTACATTTTAACAAAACTAAGTCTCTATACTCTGGGCTCTGTGCAGCTGCACTGAAACTAACAACATGTTTACTGTTGTCAGTTTGTTCTTAGTTTAGTACAGCAGGATACTAACATTTGTTAATTAGCAAACTAAAAGCTCAGCAGAGACTTATGGGACTGTCGGTGTTTTTGGAAATATTTAATCACAGACTAAGATACTGAGATTGTTAGTGTTGCATTTGTTCTTATAGATAACTACATTGACCATACTGATAAATACATATTTTGCTGTGGCACCATTAAAATTGCATTCAACATTGGAAAATTTCTGACTATTAGTTGTTGAAAACAGCCTCTACTGCATGTGATTGTGGCTCTCCTCCACTACGCCTTATGAAAGCTGCACACGATGGCTTGCCTTACATTCTGTTTTATTTGCCGTGGAATGATAACATCATCACACACACTGACACTGACACACTGGGATTCTGATGAGCTTCATAACAGTATAAAGTGCCTCTCACAGTCTCTGCAGTATTTGACTGCTAATAAGAATTCATTTACCTACACACACACACACACACACACACACACACACACACACACACACACACACACACACACACACACACACACACACACACACACCACCATCCCTCCAGTGCAGCATTGCGAGTCCATATTTTACAGGCAAATCTGCAGAGCGTGCAATAATGCTCCTGCAGTTTGGGCATTCCCATTACTGGGATAGGCTACACTGGGCTGTAAAAACCTATTACCCCAGCCTCTCCAATCCCCATAATTGACTGCACATCTCCTGTGTTTGCCAGCCGCAAGCCTTCACCAGAGTATCTGTCAGAGATCTGTGGCGGCAACCAGCTGGAAGTTGGCTTTTAGGCTGTGGAAGTGGTGGCGGATGAAGATGGATGGAAGTTTTTCCTTTTGTTAGCAACGTACCATCTGCCACTACAGAGAGACGCTTTTACGAGGTTAAATCAAGCCTCAACAGACTTTTGCTTAATTATGATTCTATTTAGCCGTTAAAATGATTAAAACACAAAAACCTGTCTTGTTGTTTGATGTTTGCAGCATCACTAGTACAGTTACATTTTTTGTTTGTCTTCAAAATCTTGCATGCTGGAATTCTGAAATTCTGAAATGTGGTTTATGTTCTGTGAAACCATCACAGTGAGAATACAATACGATGGTAGAACTTATTCAAATCTGTCTGCAGTTTGGAACAGGCACTGAACAAATGTGGGGGCAGAACGATAATCTTAAAGCAAAACACTGTCATATCATCCTTTCTGTGCCCTGCTGAGTATTGATGCATCAAGCAGGGAGGCGAAATTCAACTTGACATTCTCGTTGGTTTTCAGCTCTGTTTAGGTTTTTATCGGCTCCTGGGGGAAATTTCTGGGTCTGTTGCAGCTAAACGCTCCACTGTGTTCACCAGTTAGTCTGCAACTTTGGGTGAGCAGTCGAGTGGATTTATCAGAACTTTTTAGGTGCCAACTTCTGCTGAAAGATGACGGATGAAAGTGAAGCTGCAAGCCAAAGAACCAGAACAATCGTCCAAAACGCTTCTTGGAGTGCAGAGCTACTATTGGATTGTTGCTGTGAACACGTACCTTATAATACACAAAGTCATTTAGGGATTTTTCGGCTAAAATAATGTTGATTAGTGCAGTTTCAAAGTTCGATTTGGGTTTACATGCTACACAGATTATGGCTCACAGCAGGTTTTGAAGTAAAAAGTAGCACATAATATATTAACTGTTACATAAATGTTTATGACTGTTAAAAGCAGCAGAAAACATCTATAGCATGATTTGAGGTCAGCAGGAGTGGAAGGCAGCTATATACATATATGCTGCTGTGGCATTTTATATCAAACTACCCCTTAAGATTCTTTATCTTTTTCTGTTTGTTCCTGTCATCAAAATCATTTCAACAGCAGCTGAAACAACAGCATTTTTTTTCTCTTCAACTTCTGTGAGTATCTGTTTCACTTGGCTGATGAGAACATCAGCACTTAGTAGCGATGGTGCACTTCCAGAGCTCTATCATGTGGTATCAACCACATCACTTTTGGCTCATTTGGTTGCAGCAAAAACCTTTGTTTTCCTGTTCGCTTGCACTCATCCCCACATCGCTGCGGTATCTAACTCAGTTGCTTTTCTAATCAAGTGGTAAGAACTATGTTATGGCCATTTGCTGCCTCTCTCACACCCATCTGCCCTTGTAGCGAATGATGTTTTGATCTTCTTTGGGAGGCCCGTATCCCCTTTCCTTACCTCCAGGACAGAGAGATGATGTTGATCGCTGCCACAGAGCTGCCTAACTGCTGCAATCTGCCCTCTGCAGTGAAACTAAATTGACTTCTCTCGCCTTCTATTGAGTTAGTGGCCAGCTCCAGTTTCTCCCTCCTTCACTTTTCTTTCTTCTGCCCTCTGTCAGAGCCTCACCCTCTCTCCCGCTGTCTCCCTCCCTCACCCTCCCTCCCTCCCTCTTTCTCAATGCCATTAGCAAGCAGCTGACTTGTGAATGTCAGTGGGTTCATGATGATGGCTCGGGGAAGTACAGGCTGTCTTGTGGATACTGCTTGATATTCCCTTTGGTGTGTGGTGCCCACAGGAGTGATATTACAGAACTAATGGGTCTGCTGCATTGCCTTTGCTTCGTTTCTCTGTAGATGTGAGAGTTGGCTGCTGTAACAGTGTCAGAAGTAAAGTGTGCTGAAAAACACAAATGGCCGCGCTGATAGAAAGTAAGCAGCCATCAGCCAACAGGAGGTAGAATCCTGACACGACAGAGTTACGATCGATGGCACAAAAAGATTCCTGATAGAATCGTTCCAGATACTTAATGCAAAGGTCTGTTGAAAGCCCTATTTATCTGTGCGGCTCAGTTACAGTAGGTTGCTGCTGCTGCTGCTGCTGCTGCTGTTTCCTGGCTCACGTACACACAGCGGTGCACATCTTGCATACAGCGGTGAATTCAGAGATTGTATATAACAAGACACTTTGCTCAACTTATTTAGGGTGATTCACATCACAGTGATCCAGTTGTTGTTGTTTTTGAGCCCTAATGGTTCAGTTTTCTCATTTCAGATCCCAGATTATTTAATTGCAAATGCAAAAAAAATGTACAGTGACTGAAATGAATTCCCCACTAGTCCATAAAACATCATATATTGTGAATTTCTGAAAACACACAAAGCAGCTGAGGAATTCAAAAAATATTTCGTCCACCGAAAGTGTGCAATTTGCAAGAATTTTTCTGTGATTTCTATGTTTTGTGATATGCTGGCATTATTTCATACAAATGTCATATTAAAGATTTAACAGTAAATAGGGGAAGAATTCAGGAAGATTCTGAATAAGCAGAAGTAAATAAATAACTAAATGAAATGAAATAAGTTTCTCCATTCCTCTAAACTTGATGTTCATGAACACTCTGACAAATAATGAACCACAATGCACGTGCACAGGTTAATAAATGATGAACAACTAAAGACAAAGGGCTTTAATAGAGTTCAGCAGTGGATTTGACACTGACCAACAGTTTCAGTGACGTGACAGACAAGGATGCAGATACCAAGATGTTTTTCACTGGTCGTGACAGTCTACTGAAGATTAAATCAATCACAAAAGTAAGCTATCATCATAACAACAGCTGAGATTTTTATTCAGAAAGTATGCATGTGTTCAGCAGCCCCAGGACATTTACTAAACAACAAATACCGTATTGATCAAAGGGACCAGGGTTACTTGTCTAATTAACTAATTGAAATATACATCGAGCCACTTCCATTTGCAGTTATTTTCTAATCGAATGTTTCCAGCTTTCTACATCTGAATGTTAATTAAAGCTCAGAGGAGCAGACTGACAGCACACTGTCATTGGGCTGGCAAAGTAAATCTTGGTAGTATTTGTAGATGCTTCTTCTATCACTGCTTCTAAAAGTTGCTCAAATGTAATTTAGGACTAAACGTGACAGTAGAAGTGATCTGGCTGGGATGTTGCTCTTATTGTTGTGTTTTTTGGTGTGTTGAATGTTTTTTGTTAACATTCCATGTGCACTGACGTGAAGGAAGGGTCGCCATCGATGAGGTGCAGCCTCCTTCCTGGTCCCATGTGGTTTGGTTAACAGTAAAACTGAAATATGATTGATTCTACACTGTAAGTGATGAGCTTCACTCCGTGCTTGTGTTTATTATTTACGCATCAAAATCAGGCATAAACCCAACAGCTCCTCACTTTGAGATTTGGCACATTCTCTAGCTTCTGCGCCGCCTGACTGAAATACTTTAAGCTACAAGCTCTCACAGCCATCAATAACAAAGTCCACCATCTTTGCTCTAAACCTCTCACCACTGCAGAGGCGGATGACAGGAAAGTGCACCGTCAGCGTCATAGACTCATGAGCTGCAATTTGAATACGCACCATGTGCAGGATCCTCGTTGACTATAACTGCATCCCCACAAAACATTTTACCATGCAGGGGATACCAAACAGCAGCAGCATATCGAGCATCGTGTGTCAGGCTGTGGCGTCTTGGCTGCATCTTGTATCCACATTTCCAGCATCCTGAAACTTTGTGTGAGAGGATTAATGGAGTGTCGGTGGCTCTAAAGCAGAACAAGCAGCAGCTGAGTGACAGCAGCCGACCTGAGATCGTTTAGAGCCTCAGCAGAAGGGAAGCTGATGAGGTAGTGAAGCCTCTGTGTGTGTCAGCTTCTCTGATGTGTGGATATTATACTGCAAATCTAACGTATTAGAATTTTGGGCTGCTGTTCAGACAAATTCAATAATTTTAAGATGTCATCCTAGGTTCTTCTAACTCGTGAAGGTGCATTTATCGCAACATTTTTGAATTGATCGATTGAAAAAGTGCACAGATAAACTGTATTTATTGGTATATTGGTATTTCACAGAGGATATTCTTCTCTTGCACAGCTTAACAACCATCCTCCCATACAAATATTGATGCAATGTCTTCTTTCAAATATCAAAATATGTAGACAGGTGCACCTATCTGATAACCGAGGAATAGATAAAACCAGGCATACATACAACATATAATACCAACTTCTCCTGTGAGGCATTTTTCTGCATTTTTTGCAAAATATTGGCAGTTTTATGCAGTTGTTGAAGCCTTCTTTTGATGTCTTCATCTACTGCCCTTTTTAGTAGGTCTATATGTTGGAATTAACTCAAGAGCATCATCCAGACTGAGATGTTCCAACATCAGCATCTTTATTTACAATTTTCCATAACTGTTGCCACATTTTGAGCTCCAGGAGTCTTTTTTTTGTTAGTTTTATACTCACCATGATGGAGTACACCAGTGCCACGATGCTGACGGGCCAGATGGGGCAGAAGCAGGACAGGATGACCAGGATGAGATAATCCTTGGGCTTCGGGGTCTCCTGCACGGTGGCGTTCCCGGTGGAGGAGCGGCTCAGGCTGGCCTTGGAGGGGGACAGGGGGGCGGCGGCGGCCAGCTGCCCGGCGGAGCCCGACCTCACCGCGACGCTGTGGCCGTTCTGGTCGGCCTCCGGGCCCTTGTCTCCGCCCATGTTGACCGTGAAGGAGGTGGACATCTTCATCCCGTTGCCTCCGGGCTCGGTGGTCACCGCCAGGAGTTTCTCCGTCTCCTGGAAGTCCGGCTGGGCGCCTCCACCTCCGCCCTCACCCAAGTTGGACTTGAGGAAGTCGGTGTCCGTGTTGATGGCCATGTTCAACTCTCACTTGTGGGAAGATCAGAAAAATGTGCACTTGCAAAGCCGATTTAAAATTTCTCACAAGACAAATGACATTCCATAACACAGGTGAATGCAAGTTTTTACAACTAAATAATTGGAGCTGGGGCTGACTGAAGAGGCTGATCTCCAGCTGAGGTGTGGTGGGTGCTGTAAATTAGACTGAAGGTGCTGCGCTTTGTGATGATCAACTCCCTAAAAGAAACCAATGAAACCAGATGAAATCACTCCTCTGGACAGCATCCCTCCTCTTCAATCACTTTCCTTCTCCTTCCTTCACGTCCGCGGCTTCAGTCATGTCCAAAGAGGCTCAGATCAGAAACCCTCCCTCCTCTCTCACATCCAGATCTCCTGTCGCCCGTCCTGATCCAGTCCCACCACTTTTTCCTTCAAGTGTTCGTTTAAAAGTAGCTGAAATGTTTTTTCTGTTCTTTTCAAAGGAGAGAAGGATGAAGGTGAAGCGTCTCTCTCACAGCAGACATCAGATGAGCCACTTTCTCCTCCTCTCCTCCTCTGTCTCCTCACCGCAGCAGCGCAGACGCTCAACTCAACTTGGGACCACTGTCAATTAACTGCATTCAATCCGGACGCATCCGGCGAGGAAACACAAAATAAAAGCTCTTCTAAACCCAACTTCTTTTTGAAATTGCAGTAAAAGAAAGGAAGTAACCCACACAATCAGCTGACATACAGTATATACCTCGTATTGAATTAGGGTAGGGAGAATTTTGCCTTGGGCAGTAGTGCAAATTTTGAAGCTCTGAACAACAACACACACAACAATTAAGCAAAAAATACACAACTAGGCAAGGCAAATATATATGAAGCCTTTTCTGAAAACAGTTCTTTTAAAAACATACATATACATCCATACATATAAAAAGTATCCATCCCACTTGGAAGTTTTCCCATTTAATTTCTTTTCAACATTGAATCATTGTCAACTTCATTTGACTCCTCTGACAAGAATTTGAAAACAGATTTCTACAAAGTAATGTTTATTAATAAAAATATAAGAAGTAAAATAAGTGATGTAAAGTATTCAGCCCCCAATTCAACCCACAGGAGGCTAGTCTGGACTAAAAGTCGCACAACTAGTGAAATTTGATAAATGTACTTTTAATCATGCTCAATTTAAAGGCAGCAAGGGTTAAATAAATAAATACTCCATTTGTACAGATGCAGTTTTCTTGCCCTTAAGAAAAACACTGAACCTCAAATAAATGAGTGAATGCTATGTATATGGATGAAAAAAATGTTTCTCAAAAAGAGGCATTTGCAGATAAAATGTATAAACTGCAAAAGAAATCTGCTTTAAAAGTTGGAGTTGTATTTGAGGCACTTGTACATAAAATCTAAACTCAGACAAAATCAATCAGTTTAACACAGTCTAGACCAAACTAGCAGGCATGAAAAGGACATGCATTCATTTATTTCTTGTCTTGTTAAAACTCACATTTTTATACTTTAATGTTTGAACGCGTGACTGTCGTACTTCCTATGTGAAATTGGCTTTTTCTGGCTAACTTGACGCGTGTCGTGGTGGAGCAGGGCGAAGCAGCGCTGTGTATCCCCCTCCTCCTCCTCCTCCTCCTCCTTCTCCTCCCCTTCCTCCCCCGTTTCTTCCCCTCTTCCCAACACCAGCACCAGAGGTTTATGGAGGAATGCCAGCGGCGGATTGTGCTGCTATGCAGAATTCACTGTAGTCCCGTGTTTTGCGAGCTTTCCAAATGGCACAGTCCCCGTCCGCAAATTAACTCAGATCAGTTTTCTAAGTAGCATCAAGAACTGGGGGCTGTAATTTAGCAGAAACATGTTTTTTTTTTTCGATGTGAGAATGAAATTCCCTGGAGATCAGCAGCATCTGGTGTGACATGAGCGCAGTGTCTCACTGTTTACTGGCATCAGACAAGACTAGACTCAGCACTAAGAGCTGCGTAAAGATGGTTGTGATGGGCTGGGTTGGAATGTTGAGTCGTGATCCTCTGGATTTTTTTTTCTTTTTTTTTAGTTAGATCTTCTCCTATTGATTTCCCTCATCATTAGATGGTGCATTAGCGTCAGCCTTATTTCCCAGGGCGGCTGCTGCTCTCCATCGTGACCTGGTGCTGGGGGGGCAGTGCAGATTGTGATGAATGGGGATTCCCTGAATGAAACCGAGCTCTCGGTGTGAAGTGTGAGGAAAATTATAGTTATGATGCGTTTTGCTCACGCACTCATTTTGGAAATAGGTTTTGGTTGCAGACATCTCAGGATGTTTGTACTGATAAATAAGAGCCAGAAGGCTGAGGCTGGGACATTGCATTGGCTGGATCAAGTGGACAGGAGTATATTTGTGTTAATGATCATTTATATCTGGGAAGCTGTTGAGATTGAGTGTTTCTAGAAACAGAAAAAGGCTCTGATAAGCCTTGTTTGGTGTGATGTGAAGCTTGCTTTCATCCTCTGCCTTTGCCAAAGGGTGGAGTCAAGTGTGTAGAAGAGAGAAGTCTGTGATAGCATTTTAGAGGACACTTATACTAAGAGCTTTTCACTTGATCTTCTCTCCATTGTTATAATAGAGGGAGTTTCCCTTGGAGAAGCCATGCTAGATCTAATATTTTATCCCAGTGCACATTACAACTGATTTCAGATGCACTTTTCACTGCATTTTCTTTGTCTTAAGGCATTTACTGTAAACAAATATATCTCAAGTCTTTCTTTTCTGACTTAAAGGCTTCTGCCACTGCACTCTCTTCATTAAGTTCTGGATGTAGTCGATGTAATCGGAGCAAAGGTGGCTGGTACTAGTAGCTAGTTATTTTTACAAGCCCCCAGACTTGTGATGTGAAGGCTGCTGATGCAGGATATTTTCTCCAGCAGGGTTGAGGCTCACAGTGGTATAATTATGATCAGAGCTCCACCTTGTGGAAGGGCAATGTGCTTGCAAGGTTTAGAAGAGAAACTTCCTTTTTTTTGCAACTAGTGACAGCACATCTGAACCAATGCAGCCATTACTTCAGGGAACATCACTTAAGGAATGTACCGGAAAAGTAAAACATAAAAATAAAAACATGAGTCCAGATGTTCTGTTGGTTCACAGAACATCTGGACTCAGAGTGCACATTTAAACACTGAAGTCCAATAAAGTTATTCCAACATTTTATTAGCTTTATCAAACAGAAATGAGTACATCATGACAGTTTAGTCTTTTAGTACAAGACAAGGGACAAGATAAAGTCGCCTTATAGAAATACACTTATTTGCTTTCTTTATGAATGTTAGATAAGAAAATACCTCTCTAACATCTGTACAGTGGAGTAAATATATAGTTACAACCAGTTTGCTTAGCTTAGCATAGCATAATGGTGGCTAACAGATGGAAACAGTTGATCAGATCCTGTCAAACAACAAAATTCACATCCCAGCGCCTCTAAAGTTCGCCTGATATAAAAGTGAAGTTAGCAGTGTTATTTGTTTGTTTTAATGTTTAGACAGAGCTAGGCTAGCAGTTTCCCTCTGTTTCCAGTCTTTGTGCTAAGCTAAGTGATGGCCCCTTGCTTCAGCTGTATAATAATGACAGATGAGAGTGATATTAATCTTCTCATCTAACGTCTAACAAATTAGAGTATTTTTTTTAAAAACAAACTATGCAACCATTACTCTGACTTGAAGTCATTAATGCATTCATAATCTTAGCATTTAGGTACATATTTAGGCCTCATTAAGCAACATATTGCAAATATAAATACAAACACATGGGAAACTGATGAAAAATAATAACTAAAATGTAACAAATTATCAGGATGTAACTTTTGAAGGTTGTCTCAGTTTACAGTTTGGAAGAAAAAGAAAGACAGTCAGAAAGAGAGGGGTTGATTTTAAGTTAATGATGTAATAAACCACATCATTTTATGGAGTCTTTTACATTCTGTGCGGAGAGATGGATTTGGGATTTAACACCTTTGCTCTTCTCAGTCTCACCAGGTCAAAACATGCCTTTATACTTGTTCTTGTCCTCCTGGTTCTTCTCCTCCATGCGTACGTTCAGCTTGGCCAGTTCCTTCTTAACAGCCTTCTTCATGCCGGGGTCCAGATCCAGAACCCTGCTGAAGTCCTGCCGAGCCTCGGCCTCATTCCACACCTCCATGTGGGCTTTTGCTCGCAGGTAGAAGGCCTTAACTACACCTGGAGGAGCAAACACAAAACATACATGTGTAGTGAGTGAAGTACTTGCAACAAAGAACAGTATTTTTACATGTTATAGGCACATTTGCATCTATGAGCAGAGAGACTGCATGCTGAAGAGCAGGGACCAGACCTTTAATAAGATCACACTTTAATGGGCACATGAAACGTTACATTTACAGCAACTATAAAATAAATTGCACACTTACACACTCACACTATGAATACATGCCCAACGCATAAAAGGCTGAATGAACTATAATGCTTACACAGCATGACAGTCTTTTGCACTCATAAATCAACTGGCTGGAATATGATAAGCTGCTGGGAAAAGAAAACTGTTTCTGCTTTAAAAAAAAAAAAATCTACACACCCCCTCAGTCCATGACAGCAAAGTCCCATACACAACACAAACCTGGGTGCTGATTAATAATGTCGCTGGTGTGTTCGATGGCCTCGTAGTACTCTTCCATGCGCAGCAGACACTGGCAGTAGTTCAGAGTTAAGGTGTTGGCCATCTTCTCCAGCTTCATCCATGGAACATCCCACGCTTTCTCCTGAAGAGGGAAATAGTTTCGATTCTATACACACTGCGAAATCTGTTTTTGGTAAAATGTGGCTTATATTGTTTCATAGAAGCAAAAAAAATCTATTTTGTCACCTTCGTCTGCACATTCTTGATGCAGATGATGGCCTCCTTGTATTTCTGCGTGGCTTCTTGGTAGCGTCCTTGTTTGTAGAACTTGTTTCCTTGGCCATGCAGCACTGGAACTGCCTTCAGCCTCTCCTCATCACTCAGAGCCCAAGACTCTCTGTGGTACTCACTGGGCTGCTGCACCTACCAGTCATGCACAACAGAGATGCTTGCTTTTTCAGTTCTCTTTCAATTACAGAACTTTTAAAACAACGTGGTTTTTGGCATTGATATATTAATCTCTTCTAGAAGCAGATGCATTCCTCAATTTAGGATCATTTTTGGAATTAGGTCCACACGGAAGACCATCTTTCTCACCCTGATCAGCTCCAGGATGAAGTATAGAGGTTTCGGTTCCTTCATCAGCTCATCCAGGTCGTCGTAGCCCAGGCTGTGGTAGGCAAACATGTTGGCCATGCCACACGTATGGATGTGCCAGTCCACTGGGTCTTTGCCCTCAGCGATGCGTCGCATGCTCTTGGACACAAGTGGATAAATGCCAGTGTGCTGAAAAAAGGAGAGATAATCACAAAATGACACTTAAGACTTAAAATCACAGAGGATGGAGGTTAGAGATTCAGATCAACTTTCCTTGAAAGTCTCTCTCTAATGGGAATGACTTACAGATTTTGATCAACCTGTGAGTTTTTGCATGATTTAGTGTCTGTGAAGCAGCTCTGTGTTATGGATTAGTCATCCAAGCTGAGAAAAAACTTTAGAAGTTCTATATTATGGTATTTTCCCCTTGAATGCAAACTTTGCAGTATGTGAAGCTGTCACTGTAAACTTCATAGACCAACCCTGCTTTTATGTTGACTGAATATTTCTCAAGCTTTACATAGTATTTACTACTTTCAAATGTAAAAGATATTAATGAAAATAGACAAAACACTGATCTGACTTTAGAATGTTTTACTGAAAAAAAAGAATGTTTTACTGTATTTTTAATGATTGAGTTGCTCTCACTTCATAATTGAGTTTTACCTTTAACCTAATCATATCATTTCTTTAACAAATTTTATTTTAGCATTTAGAAAATGACTTTTAAAAGTTGTTGTACCTCCATAATTCGAAACACACACAGGAAATAAACCATTTTGTATTAATATTTACTGTGGTGACATTAATTCTCCTGCCCAAATGTCATTTTGTTGGTTTCAAACTACTCAGAATCAACATGATAAACATATTTTTGCCTCTTAATTGATCATAAAGCTGATTAGAGATTCATCGAAATGAATTTTTGAGTTCTGCCCTCCAGGCTGCTTCCTTTCAGTTCAACAAGTCCAGGTTTCCCTCCGCTGGATGGGAGTGATAGTGCCCAACATATCCAGCAGAGTGTGTGCTGCAGCCGTGTTGTTCAGAGTGAATAAATGCTCTAAGCCCCATCAAATCTAATCAGAGTGGAGGGGAGTCAGTAATGCTGATTCAGCAGGAGTCAGAGCCGATTAGGGAAAAGTGAGGCTGCTGTGGATTAATGACAGTATGGCTCAACCCATCTGTCTCTGACAGTGAGCAACACACACACACACACACATAAACACACAGCAGACAAAACAAATTCAAGATTACATAAGTTACACGTGTGAATTTGGAGGTAGAAGGCTTTCTTTATTACACCTGAGTCTGCTATAGGTGCATACAGAGTGTGATTAAATATCAGGTACCTGTAGGAGACAACAGATCTCGTAGAAGAAAGAGGTCGCAAAGTGTATCACATGTCTTCGAAGCACCACATGGTTGTTTGTCATTAACCACATAATGTAAAGTTTTTCTTCCCCTGGCAACCTGTTGAGTCCGTTTTAAAGTAGCTCACAAGTTTTCAGGGCTTGTACGTCATGTCTGTGCTTCAGGTTTATGCTTTAAATTTAGAAGTGGAGCACATAAAACCTGTCTCATTGTGTTGTTTTGTTTGCTCGTTATTGAAAGCAGCTTCCACATCTGCAGTGTGATGTAATTCAGTCGAGGGTGGACAGTCGCACTTTTACAGAACACATCCCGATTATAATCCACTTTGCTTGACAAACACAAATTAAAGCAAAACTGCAGCTTTCTCGTCACTCACAATGATGTCACACCAGAACTCGGCCACCTCACCGATCCTCATGGAGGACAGCAGGGTCTCCCAGATGTCCAGTTTAAACATGTTTCCAATCACTATCTCCATGGGCGTCCCCACCACTTTACTGTCATCGATCACAGTACGTTCATCGTCACACAGCTGGGTACGGAAGTGGAACGTCACCTGGAACCACAGAGAGGGAGAACCATAAGAATCTATGGATTTATATGTATGGAAAAGTACTCCGAACTGGAAAGATGTGTGCCAGATTTCTTTTTTAAAAAAAGAAAAGCTTAAGTAATGGATATAGAATAAAGTCTAAATAGTTGGTGATCAGTAAAACCACACATGTCAACTGATGGATGAAGAGCGGACACAAGTCAGAATTCAGGCCAAGGCAACATGTTTTGGTGAAATATGGGCCTTCTAAATGCAACTGAACAAAAATGTTTTGCCACGAGCGTCACACAGCTCAGTTATTCAACAGGGCAGACAGACTGGAGGAAGGACAGACAGACATGCCGAGGTTGCTTGGTTGTGTAATGTCCATGGAAAGTGAAAGCATTTAAAACAACTATGTGCATAAACTGCTCTTCCATGAGGAGCACCAGCACAAGTCATGAATGAATTTCTGAACCTCATGTGAAATCCATTTAATCAGAAATTAAAAGTAAACAGTATTAGGAAAACATTTAAAAAACATACAGAAGAACTGTAACACAGTAAGGAAGCCTGGATCATGAGATTCACACTGTTGGTATTAATGGGAAAATGACAATACTACACATTACATCCATGAAATAGTCAATAGTCATGGCTTCGTGTGAAAAAGGTTCATTTTTCTGGCTCAGAAACACAATATATTGTATTAGCTGAGACTAATTTTGTAAAAAACTGACCCAGTTCAAACTGTGCTGGTGAATCTCTGGAAACATTGCTTTTATGAGGGAGGCATTGAGTTATATATGTTTTCTATCAACCTCTACTGGCTGCCAGTGGGAATTGCACCAACTTGAACATGCTTACCTTCATGCACCTTCTTTATATGTATATATAATTTACTTATCCCACAAGGTAGATCGTTATTTCACATCTCCAGCTTGTTAAGAAGGCAGGGTTAGCTACACTATGGAGCAGACAGAGTTAAGGGCCATGCAGCGTCATGGTGCTGCAGCTTGAATCCTGATCTTCTGATCAGTAGTCTGATCCTACGATGCAGTTCCAGTTGCATCTGCATTTACTGCATTTACCTTGGCACTGCTGAAAATGACGGCTCTCTCACAATGTGTTCTAAAGGTTTAAACTAAATAAAATGATGATGATGATAAATTGCAGGAGTTCTAGAAATAAAAACATCCATAAATTGCAACTAAAAAATGTAATTTGATTCTCCTCAAATGAGCATTGCTGCAACTTAATTCATTAGTAAACCCAAATGGAAGTTTCCAGTTCCAGTCCAAAAACATGATGCCGTCCTTAAAACTTAGCGTTCTTTACTTTTTATTTACCCTGTAATTATGCTCTAAAAAATTATGGTTGTGCTGCAGAAAAATCTGAAGAAACGTAGAAGTCAGAAACTTCAGCACTTCAACTCATTTTTTTAAAATTTAAATTAGAAGACCAGTTTAAGGGTGTGAATCAACAAAACTAAACTGACTTCACCAAAGCAGAAACATAAATAAGATTGATTTGAAACAGTAGTTTTCTTCAGCTGCAGCTGAAATACACAACGTGCTGTTCAACCTTCAAAACAGTCAGGCTTGTTTTATTGTTAATCTAATGCATATTAAGAAACTTGTTCAACTCTGATTCTTTATTAGACAAAAATGGCACATCTGCCCTGTTGGATATTAAGATTGAACACAGGAAGGTTTAAAATAACTGTTGTAGTTTTTGTTAGTGTCAGTGTTGTTTTTTTGCACCTATTATTAAATTTAGAATATTAAAACTAGCTTTGCATTTTGTTTAATTCACATCTTTCCATTTGTTTAAATCGGGGCCATCCATACATAGCAATCTGAGAGGAGACTCATTTTGAGTAGAATGAAACATCCGTGGGCCCATGCAGAGTAGCTTGTACAACAAGATGCATGAAAACCTGAGAGAATATGAAGACTTATGTGCTGTATGCCTATCAATGTTGTTCTAGATTCATCAGAAAGTGTAAATAAATTCCTGAATTCCTACAGTACCTTCGCCCCAGTGATGAATTTTGGGATTTCTCCAGTCCCTCCATGCAGGATGGTTTTCTTGATCCCCTCTGATCCCAGCAGCATCGTATCCTGCATATCCGACATCTTTTTATTCTGGTTTAATCAGCCTTTATTGCAGAGCATATATCTGTGTGTATGATGTGAGGGATATAACATGTGTAAAAGTGTGTGGATGTCTTGGAGGTGTTGATTCTAGTGGATTAGTTTAGGTAGAGATAATGGGATTAGAATCTTCTCCTCCTCTCCTTATGTTTCATCATCTCTCTCTCTGTGTTATATCCCCGGCTCGAGGTTAGCACCCATCATCAGCACTTTCTCCCAGGAAACATCCAGAAAAAGGGGAAGAAACAGAGTCAGAATGAATAGAAAAATAAACTAGAACGAGATTTTGGAGAGCTACTATCAGAGTGACGCATGGTATCATCAGTGTAATATGAGGGGGCTTTTATTTTCTTAGGTGTACATGCCAGTGTCTGTGTGGGTGAATAATAAAAATCTGTTGAATGCACCACGAGAACAGAAGTGGTGTGTGTGTGTGTGTGTGTGTGTGTAGGAGTGTAGGTGTGTGTGTGTAGGTGTGTGTGTGTGTGTGAGAGAGAGAGAGAACAAGAAAAGAAACACAAATAGGTCTGTGAGGGTAGGACGTGGTTTCCATTCCAGAGGAAATTTCCAGGATTTGTGTGGATGTGGTGATCTGAACAATGCAGAGAATACTGAGAAATGGTGGAGCAGACAATTACAGTATGGACTCCTTGACCTTGTCTATTAAACATCTGTCTCCCATCTGGGCAGTGTGTGTGTGCCTGTGTGTGTGTTCATGTGTGCGTATAATCCAAAGCTCCTGTAGCGTTTGCAAACAAAGTCTGCAAGCAGTTTGAGGAGGCAATTATTCTCAAACATTACCCAGTGTTAACGCCTTATTCCATACTAATTGCACAAATAGAAAAACCCCATAACTGCACCTTGGCAGTGCCTGAAATTGTATAACTTCACGGCTTTACATTTCCTCCATGGAACAACATGGAAGAATTTGTATTTCATCATGCATTATGAGGCAGGTCTGCTGTCTTATCTCTATTCAAATAGGACCTATTTATCCCTGGAAAGTGCTGCAACATGCTATCAGGTTTGCCTTTTTTTCCCACTGATGTGACAAACAGGATTGGGCAACAGTTCAGTATGTACTTGGCAGCTCTCCAAGGCAAAGTCAGATTCTACACCCTCTTGTGGAAAAGGTTGGCAGTGCAACAGGAGTCAGGTTTCTGCTTGATCATAGTGAGTCTGACTTGAAAGTGTTGCTGATATGGATCTATAAAGGCCTTTGAGACATTCATATGTGTGATATGCTTCACAAAAAAGACTCATGACCCAGCGCTGCATCCTTTATCTATAACCTGCACACACTATTACAAGATCAATGTTATTATATTAATTTCAGTTTGCTTTAAACATTCATCCCTCGTCTTGGTTTGCTCCTTGTCTGTGGTTCTGGAAACTCTGAAAATGCAACATGGGCATATGGTGGGGTGCTTCTCTTGGATGACAGGTTTGTGTTGCCATAGTTACAGCCTTTTACATCATCATATCTCTGAATTTAAAAGAACAATAAAAAATCTTTATTGCTGGGCCCCAATCTTTTAACTATAGACCCGAAAGAAAATTGCAGAGTAGGTTTGTGCTGCAGATTGGTGATTTTAAGTTATGTCTGTCCTCACCTCTGGTCATTTCTGGGGTTTTTTTTCTCACTGAGATCAGGTAAAGCAGCGACCCATCTGACCTGTTGGAGAGGTAATGTTATTGCTATGGTGTTTGTTGTAAAGACTTTGTATCAGAGTGACTCATATTTCTTGCGTCACACCGCCTGCACCTTTCTCTATTGCTCAGCCAAAGCGTGTCTACGTGCATTAGTGTGTGTTGTAACATGCCAGCATATGAATTTTCTGCATGTACATTGTAGCGTGGGAAATCCAATGTGCCAGCTTGCTCAACCGCACACACATCCTTGAGAACAGGTTCAGCCACTAGCGGTCCTGCCGACAGGAGGTAGCTACACAACTGGGTCCCCATCGTTTTTTAGTCCTTCTGGAGACCCATTGATGATGCAGTAGTTCCACCTTAAGCAAGTAATACTCTATTTCTGGAAAGTACAGTCATGGATTTCCTGGGGAGGAGCCATTCCCTGTGTAAAAGCCATTCATTCATATACATAACACATGGAGGAGGGCTGCTTCCATGACGCACAGCATATACGCACTTAGCATAATGTTTATGGATGTATAAACCTTTTGTGCTCCTGCTGTGGGAACAACACACACACACGCACACGCACACTCTCACACACCACACACACACACACACACACACACACAGACACACACACACACACACACACACACACAGACACACACAGAATCTGTCTTTCTTTCCCTCTCAGATTGACATGTAGAGCTGACCAAGCAGATGCAAATAGAAGAGGGACAGACAGTAAGAGTGGTTTGGGAGTAATGTTAGGAGAGGAGACATCACACACACACACACACACACACACACACACACACACACACACACACACACACGCACACACATGCTTAACAAATTTATTAGACCAACTGCCATAAAAAACAAGAAAACAAATATTTTAGAAATCTGTCAAAAACTTGTTTCAAACTAAAATTTGTATTGTTATTTATTGGGCTAATAGCAAACTGGAACAACTAAATAGTCCTTATTCACATAAATTAACCAAAAATCTTAATATTTCATATGACCTCCTTTGGCCCTGATAACAGCGTGCATTCTTGTTTTTATATACTTTTCTACAGTCTCTTTTGTTATTAAGTTCCAAATAGTTTCTAGCTGTTCCCAGAGACTTCCTTTGGAGGAACATCGTTTAATTCAATAAATGCCAGATCTGTTCAACAGGATTCAAGTCTGGACTTTGACTTCACTAGCCCGTCAGTTCCAGTACTCCAAATTCCTTTTTCTTGGTCAACTAGTCTCTGCACAGCTTTGAAGTCTGTTTGGGGGTCATTGTCTTCTTGGTATATGAACACACAACCAATCAGGTTAAATCCAGAAGGGATTCCATGATGCATTAAAGATTGTGGTAGACCTTCTTGTTCATGATGCCATCAATTTTAACTAATTTTCCCATGGTGTTTCCACAAATGGAACCTCAAGCCATAATGGAATCTCCACCGTGTTTCACTGTGGGTTCAATGATTCTAGCATCAAAACGTTCTCCAGCTTTTCTGCAGACATAAACACAACGATGCTGACCGAAGAGTTCACATTTGGACTCGTCCGTCCAGAGTATCTTCTTCCAGTCATCTACAGTTCAGTGTTTGTGCTCCCTGGTAAATTTTAGGGGTTTTTGGATGCTTGGATGCCGCCCTCAATAATAGCTTCTTTGCAGCTATTCTTCCCTTTAAGCCTTGTTCCTTCAGTCGTCTGCTTATGGTCATTCTGGAGACATTCTCAGATTCTGATCTAGAAGCATCAATCTCTGTCTGAAGATCAGCAGTGGTCTTCCTTCTGTCTTTAGTACTTAAAATCCTGAGGTGCCTGACATCTGCTCCAGGTATCTTTAGTTTTTGGCCTCTTCCTTGGTGCATTTTCTAAGTACCAGTCACTCCAATTGAGTCCAAGGCATACTTGACCATACTGTGAGAACACTTTATATCTTGCCCTATTTGTCTCAAAGACCATCCAGCATCATGAAGTGCTTTAATTTGGACTCTGTCTTTCTCAGTGAGTTCCACATACTTCACCATGTTGAACAGGAGTGAGGAATTGCAAAGTGAATTCATGTTTTTATATCCAAATCTTAGCCAGCACATTGGCATTCTCTGAGAAGTCAGAAATGAATCAAGAATAACATACAACCACTAAAACAATATAAGTTTTTACTACAAATCTAATTTTGCATTCAATTAAACCTGAATTATTCCTTTCAGGATGTCTGACAAGCTGCAAACATAATTTATTCTTGCATAATATCGCTTTAGAAAGTTAACAGCTGCTTATTAATTTAGAAGACATAATAATAATTTGGAGTCAAGTTGTGATGAATATTAGTCTTGCATTCAGTATTTTTAGCTCTGATTTGGGTCTCCACCAGCTCCTGAAAGAAAATATCTGACTTTTAACCTGTTAAATGTTCCATTATGATTACCAACACAGCAAAAGCAACAGTTATATTTGTCAGACTTGTATTTTTTAAGTTCCACCATCGACCATCACAACTCATATCAAGGCCACGGTACAGTGTCGCAGAGTGTCGTATCACTTTGTGTGTGTACATGTGTGTGTGTGTGTTGACGGGAAGTGACAGGGTGGAGGGCGACACGGTGAATCACATTCATACACACTGTGCTGCCCGGAGCCTTAACTGAAAATAGGAATCACACAAATACACAAGCTCATGCACGCACACTATAGTAAGAGAATTCCTGATATCTTCAGTTGTGCCAGAAGTTTCATCTGCTCTGACTTTGGAAAGAAAACAAGAGAAACTTCAAACCTACATATGCTTTTCAACCCACTTTACACTAATGCTGACACGTCTCGGTTGAAAAACCTTTTATTGAACCAGTTATTAATGATTTGATGGTTTGGTATAGTCTGTCAAAGCTCCTTCACCACTTTCACTTTGATTCATGAAGGCACTGGATAAAACACAGATGTAATTTTGGAGCTCCAGTAAATGATTGAGGATATTTTGTTTCAGTTAGATGTCAGTATAAACCTGTCATGTACCTGAATGGACAAATACTTCACAGTGGACTGTCACTGGGCTTTTCTCCACCTATTAACCTGAAAAAAAAAGAGTTTGCAAGATTTTACAGTCTTGGTTTAGTAGCCTTAACTGTCAGCACAGAGCAGGAATAATTTAAGATAAATCACTGAATTAAAGTTTTAGGTTTTACATACTTATATATGTGGAGAACTCACTCCAGTACAGTGAACTCTTATTTAATCAGGAGATGAAACAAATGATTTAAAGGGATTTAAATGAATTTATTTGATGTGGCGTAGATCTTAAGAAGAACGCAGCATCATAACGTTAAGGGAGTAGTTTTGCCATGAGTTGTGCAGGAATATTGCTCTCATGTTGGAGAAGGAATGAAGAGCAAAGCTGAAGATCTAGATGGATGTAATGAGGAGATCAGTGGAAGGATGCTGCAGTTCTGTTGAAAACTGGAGGGGAATATTGCAGAGGAGGAGGGTCGCACTGACTTGACACAAAAGAAGAACAGCAGGCAGCAGTAAAATGAATAGTTTTAAAATTTGACAGCCAAATGATAGGCTCAGACTTAGAGGTTGTAGCAAAATCTGCTTTACTGCAAGAAAATAAAGGCTCTCAGTCAGCCGAGATGAGTTGGGAGAAACAGACAGACATAGAGAGAGAGTGACAGAATGTAAATTGAAGTGTAAACGTGCTTATAGACGTTCCGATTGGACTTTTGCAAAGCCTCGTTGTGAGTTTCAGCTTCTCGTGTTCGGCCACAGATCCCAGTGTGCAGTGTGAAGCTGTGGAACAAATGAGGATCTGAATTCTGCCACACCAGCTGCTGTTATCCTCATGAACAAATTAATTATAAGTTGTTGCTATCGCCTTGTACTCCTCTTGTTTATGTCATTGAAAGTCACCCAATGGTATTTTTACACTGATACATGTCATGGCTGTAACACTGAATATCCTTCTTTATCATGTTATTAGATGTACGTTAATGAAGGTTACGAATTGCATGAATAGATTAAAAAACAAATGATGGATTGTATAACAGAGCCTGCACAAAGTAATGCGTTTTTTTTTTTGTTTCAACAGTCAAGCCAGTGAAGTTCATTATACACAGCAAACAATTTTTATATACTTGCAATGGCTACTCAGTGAGCATTTGACAAAAAACATTAACTATAATGGTTATTTTATCTTTACTAATGCAATACAAGTTTGCAGTGCAAAAAATAATATGAAAAAAAGAATCAGCAACACTTACTATGCAATTTTATATTTTTAATTTCCTTGATTTTATGTATTTCTGCTTGTGCAATCATTTGACACAATGCATGAATCCAAATCTGACACCTTTTGTAAATCTGTCCGGAGTTAACTAGTCACCCAAGTGCTACTTAACCAGAAAATGGTTCAGGATTTACCACCAAAGTCAGTAAAAGTGATGATAAGACCGGCAACGATTTCACTCTTGTAGCTTCAGATTAGGAAGTGAACTTAAGATTTCCAGTCCATCCCTCACATTTCCTTGAAAGATTTTAAAAGGATAAGTGAGATGGCTGGAGTTCAAACAAACTGTTCAAATCCCCTGGCCGCAAGGCATTTCATATTTGGATCTCTCTTTAAACCGTGAGTGTGCTATATTTATCAAAGTGACCAAAATGGAGGAAAGCTGTGCACACACAGTTCATTCATAGATTGCAGATGACAGTCCCTCACTTGCTTTAGCTCCTATCAGTGTTCTAAACTGAGTTACAGATTAATCATATTCATATATACCTACCAGTATACACAGCATTCATTCAGTATATCACACAGGTGCTTGTGAGTTTTTCTCCAAACCTTTGTCATGTTGCTTCCACATTTTTCTACATTCATATTTCTTTGCAGGCCTTCGCAGAGCGAGGCCACAGATCTGAAGAGATTGCATAAGAGCTGGCGGCCTCCCAAGCAGGTCTTCCAAAATTTTTACCGTGAGTGAACAAGAGAGTGGTGATTTTTGCTCTACAGCCGGATTAATACCGAAAAAGCAAAACAAAAATAAGAAAAGAGTTATTTAATCTCACAAAACACATACACGAGTGTTCTAGAAAAAAGGGAGAAGATCTAATATTGGTCATAAAATGACAACTACAAAATTATCATTTAATTGTGCAAATCCACTTGAATCATGCAGTAAAAGACACTCTAGACATGCGTAAAGCAGACCGTTGGCCTCTTGTCAAAGCAGATAAGGTTGGAGGCCAGAGTTGCTTGCTCTTTAAACCAGTGAGATAGAGGACTTTTGACCCTGTAATACCTCTTCTGACCAACAGGAGGACTGCTAGATAGTGTGAATGTGTGTGAATCTGTGTGCATGTGTGCCCTGTAGCTGTCCTGACTTGCAAAACTCTCAGGAACAGCCTGCTCTGGAGTCCTGTGAAGTCATGCAGCGGGTAACGACAGGCGAGAAGTTTCTGGAATGACACATTAGCTCTGACTCCTGAGGTGTGCACATCAGTTGCTGCACTTAAATTACACTCGTGATCCACTTAATGTCGCCTCTGCAGAGTAAATCAAATATACATTGCTCGCTAACTGATTATTTCCCATGCACTCTATACTGTAATCTTCTGGCCCATGCACAAGGATGTGTATTGTTTTGCTGCGATATTTGCGGCTCTGTCCTAATCTCGTCTCCCGTCAGAGCTGCTGGACTTCGGCTCTGGAGCTCTTCCCAGCCTCGGCTCCCCCTGACCGGGCCTCTGCCGTCCTGCTCGCTGCCTGGCCCCGACCTTTAGCTACATACCAGAACACATAGCAGCAAGGACAAAGGGCAAATGCACATGACACATGAACACACTCGTACAGGGCACACAAGCTCTATGTTTCTTATCACACACTAATGCAAAGGTGTCCATGTGGCACAGGAAATATTGGATTTGGGTCCGTGATGACCAACAAGAAGGGTCTAAATGGAATAGCACCCACATACAGAAAATGACATATATATAGATAATGATACATATTTAACCACTTGCTTTTAAGCTAAAAGAAAGCAGCAACTAACTGATGGCATCGACCTTAAAATTAACAGTCCATTTTTTTTTTACTATTTAAATATGTTTACCTGCTCAAAAAGCAGCTTCCACAGATCACATTAAAGTCACGATTAATGCAGCAGCAGCTTGTTCAAATAACTCAAATATGCCTCAAGAGCTCAGAAACATGCAACTTGATAATTTATTTCCCTAGCCTGTGGAATTTAAACCCCAGTTTCTAACTCAGGATTTCAATTAAATAATTGAAGAGCCCCAGTGCAAACACAAATTATACCACTGGGCTGCTTTTTTTTTCCTGACTGTACAAAGCTCCTCTCCAGCCACAGTACAACTCTCTGTGTTTTTAACATGCAAGATCAGTGAGAAGAACAAAGTATGAGACAATATTATTGTGACATCCTTTATAATAAACATATACTTCAGAGCAGGACTTTCAATCAATTCAAAGTCTGATTTAATAAGTCATATTTCATTCTACTCAAGCTTCATTTTATGGAATGTTTGTAGCCCAGGTGGTTAATTTACAGGTTGCATATCTTTCGCTGTAATATCTGATCAGGCGGCTCTAAGTTGTCAGTAATAATTGATGGTATAGTTTTGATGAGACACTGACAAAGACAAGGTAAATCCTCCTGTGCCATGCTGTGAGCTAATAGAGTTAATTGACCCAACAGGAATGTCCAGACCTAATCCTACTGTTTACTTTCAACAAGAGCTCATGCCACTATAAGACATTCACTAGGACATGCAGATCTCCCTCTCCCACCTGCAAACAATTAAAACAAACCTGCCCACAGGGACAAATCACAGGAAAATCACAGCTCGCAGGATATTCTCATTAAATAATTCTCACTGATGCAAAAAGCAAAAGGGTTGAGGGTGCAAAGCATTAAAAATCATGCTCATGCTACTCTGTGTTAAGTGCATCTGAGTATAATTTGCTACAAATTCTGAATTCTAACCTTATGGCACCGTTGCTATAGCAGCACGTCAACAAACCCTAAATTGACTGTTTTTTGTTAGCATGCAAAGGCAGAAACATTAAAGGCTATAAAACGTTCCCAACAGCAGACACATACCAGATGCGTGACACTGCATTTCTAGTTTCTCAAATGAGGTTTTTTGAGGCCCGTTTTCGATTGACTAATGGCAAATACAAAAACCCCAGACAGTCAGTTATGTACATAAAACAGCAGACATGTAGCTTTCTTTCGTACCATCTCCTCTTGACCTGTCGTGTTGTATTTTATCTATTTTCAGCATCACTTTTTAACCAAGTGGACATATCCCTAAACAGAAAAGTTACTGCCATCACCTCAACAGCTCTTAAGTAAACGTATATCATCTTTTTTTTGGCAAATTGCAAACTATGTATATGAAAATTCTTGATAAAAAAGTGAATCTATTGAACAATATTCATCTGCTGTGACCTCTCCTATGATTCTACCAATCTCTTAACAGCCAATATTCAATACATCCAACTAGGAGGTGTGTCACAATTGAAATTAACAAATCAAAATGATGCAGCAGTACACTCGTTCAACCTGCTGCTGAAGTGTTAATGTTCCGTTTTCCAGTTTGATTACCCTAATGGAAGTGCTCTGGCTCACGGCTTTATTGTCTCCTGTGTTATTGCCTGCCCTTTTCTGGTTTTTGCAGTATTTAATGCCATGAAGTCATCCTATTACAAAATCCAGCCCGTTCTAATGTCATTAGTGCTCATTGTTTAAAGCAGTCCGGCGCTGTGATCAAGCGATGCGATGGGGCCGTATTGACCTTTTTCTGCTGGGCTGGTGGGCATATGAGAAAGGGGAAGTGGGATATTGAAGGTGATTGAAGTGCAGCCAACAGAGAGCGACAGGATCGACCCAAGTATTGCCCCCAACAAGCTGGTCTAATCTGTAGGTTAGACAAGGTCATGGGATTAAACGGTGCTGTTAAGCGGCCATCCTGTCTGACCTCAATACACTTAACCTGGCCCAGTCCTTCAGACAACCCGTCTACCTGTTTTTGAAGCGGGTGGATACAGTTGCAAAGGAAATGTGTGATATTAGACTTATAAAAAGCCCAGTTGGGGGTATAGCGAGACATTTTTGTGTATTTCTAATCCTTAATAAATGGGTACAATGTTTATTTTACTGTAGGGATAAATATATTATATTCAAAAATAATTAGACCTATTTTCACCTTGCTTTCAGTTTGGCTCAACTCTGACAGTTTGTAGCAAACAAATGTAGACTACAGCTGTGTTACAACAAGTAAATCACAGTAGCAAGTGGAAAAAAACGTATCTTTGAGTTCTCATTTTAACCGCTGTGCACCTGCAATGGACACTATATGGGGATTTAAGATCACAAAAATGAGAAATCGTAAAGTGTGCAACCTGTAAACAGACTCCTGCGCATTTTGGCTTGATTATACCATAACCACCTTGAGCTGCTCTACATACTGTATTTTTAAAATGAGACCAGTCCGTATTGAATGTGGAGCTCGGCAGCTAAACCAAGTTATGTGAATAATGCATCGATCCCAGCCGTACAGTACCACAGTCCACTGGTATACTCTGCATGACTGAACATGAACCCAGTGAACTTGGAAGTCTCTGCTAACACTCCTGGGAGAGATTATCCACTCAGAAGCCCTGTTTCAAACCCAATGTCATTTCCTGACCGAGGAAGACCGTGAAACAGCCAGACACTTGACTGGTGAGCCTGATGGTGAACACGCCTTTCTGGGAGACTGCAGCATCTGACCAGCTGTAATGTGGACCATGTGCTCTGACGGCGCTGAGCTGGTCCTGGTCTTCATGAGCAACTATTGACAATTTCCTCAAGTATGCGTGAGATGCACACAGAGAGGGACACTCCCAGATACACAAACACACACATGTGCAGCATTTTCCATCTCATCGCATGCAGCTAGAATCAAAGGTCAGCCTCTCTCACATGCAACTATCTATCTATCTATCTATCTATCTATCTATCTATCTATCTATCTATCTATCTATCTATCTATCTATCTATCTATCTATCTATCTATCTATCTATCTATCTATCTATCTATCTATCTATCTATCTATCTATCTATCTATCTATCTAAAGGTTGTAGCTGTTCTATGTAGCTGAATCTTCCCACTTCAAACACATGGAGAGCTGCCTCTGGTAATGGGCATGAATCCAAAGCATGACACCAGAGGATGAGTTCCAGCTTCCACTTTTTTGCTTGAGTAAAATTAGAGGAAGGAGCATGGAGGTGGCCTACATTCACATACTTACAGTAAGATATTAATATTATACAGTGCATGTGAACATTGAAATAATGCAGCATCTTATACAATTGTCATTTATGAACTGATGTCAGACTGTCTGCAGTATGTATTATCATAAGTTGCAGCATGATTGAGTTGACATCAGTGATACTCAGATCCAAAACAAATGTGAGCACAGAGTACCGCTGCACATAACAGCTGGATTAACATGTTTGCATTTATATGTTCAGTGAGTTTATTAGCTTAATCAGTCAGGTCAAACAACTATAGAGACTCCAGAAGAAAAAAATTAAATTATTTTTTAAAATACAGTGCCTTTTGGAAGTTTTCACTTTTATTGCTCTTCAACATTAAATCATGGTTGATATAATTTGGATTTATACATTTGACGTCTGAGGCTCACTGATTAACATACTATGCTTTAGCTGTTAACAATAGTTTTATAGAAAATTGAATATAATAGAGCATAATTTATAAAATGTCCAACAAATATGGAAAGTGGAGGAATAACACTGAATTCTTCTTTCATATACAGTACATATAAAAAGTATTTACACCCCTTTGGAGGTTTTCCCCCTTCACTGCTCTTCAATATTTAATCACGGTCAAATCAATTTGGCTTTTTGAACAAGGATTTAGAAATAAAGCCTCTATAATGTCAAAGTAAAAACAGATTTTCTGAGAGTATTGTCAGTTAATTAAAAATGGAAACCATAAAATAAGTGAGTCATGACCAATGTTCCCTGTAATTTTTCATGAGTCTGAGCAAACACAGAAACTCCCTGAGCGTCCCTTGGACCACTGTGAGCAACATCAGACGTGTGCACTGTGGTCACACCAGCATCACATCCATTCAAGTTACATGGTTCATTAAAAGAATCAAATTACAGCATTTACATTTCTGTTAAAACACTTTGTCAACAGGAGCCAGTTGAAGGCTGCAGTGATTTTAGTGACACTACAATGTATAAGAGTGAAGTTATTGAATATTTGTCTCTCTTTACTGTTGCAGTGGTTTTGCAAATTGCAGACGGACCTGTTCACTCCATAGACACCAATGTTATTCCTGTAGCTTGAAACACAGCTACTTTTGATAAAACTGGGCTTGTAGCACATTGTCTGCCTTGCAACAATGGGAAAGAGGCACCGTTTATGTTTTGACAACCTATATCTAATGAGTTATTGATGTTGGAAGTCCGAATCTGTGAATATCTTTCCAACTTTACTGAACTTGGGGCCACTACCACCTAAGGAGTGATATTTTTAATTTTGAAAAAAGCATTTAGCCATACTTAAAGCTTTAAGTGCTTTATTAACACAGAACTAAAAATTTTGTATTGTTTTATTATCACAGGTTCTGTCTGAAAAGAGGTGGCATCATTTTAAACAGTGAAATCAAACTAACAAAATGTAATGACCAACCAGTGAGCAATACTGGATTCTGCAAAAACATAAACAACTTTTTTTAAAAATCTAAATATTATCTTAACACAGTTCATGTATGAACTTATTTTTGTGTGTATGCATGTATTTATTGATTTATTTAGTACTGTTAACATATCAGAGTTCTGAGTGAGTTTTTCTTAAGATAGGCAAAGGCCATTTATTGATTACATATAGGCTCTTAAATGTTTATTAAAAACTAAAAAGCATTTTAAAAAAAACAACTTAGGCATTTATTGAGTCACTAAAATACTGTAGAGTACAGACCACATCAGCATGATTATAAGCATCCTCTGGTAAATGAACAACCAGATACTGATGTCTCTCACCATATGGACTTCAGGAGATGACTGGGGGATGATAAACTGTGACCTACTGGTTGGGTTCTCTCTGTTCTCATGTTTCTTACATGTTTGTCCCCTGACAGCCGGGTCATAATGTTTTTAGAGCAACACACCATACTATGACATTTTTACAATGAGGGTTCTACTATGGAACCAGTTTGACATGTTCAGGTGTTCTTTGTGTGAAAACTCAGAGATTTCAGGGATCAGAAGGTGGTTTTCAACTTTCTTTATTAACTTTCTGCTTCAAATTTAAATTAAATTTCCTTCACTAACCCCGCCCTCTGGACTTCCAGGAAGCTGTGTTCCTATTGGCTGTCCAGGTGGCTGCTTGGTGTTATCAGGAACACCTGAGCAGCTCAGTGTCTTCCTGCTTTATTTAGCTGCAGACAAACATTTCCTCTGCTTCTCTTCACCACAGAACCGGGTTTGGCTCTGTTTCTTTCTTTAGGCGTTGGTTTGCAGCTTCCAGCAGTAAAATTGTCTTTAATGTGTTTCTTGGTGTGTTATAGGGCTTTGTACTGGATAGTTGTCTTGGTAAATGAGGTTCTTTAGCCACAGTTAGCACATGGTGCTAGTGTGTGCAGTGATTAGTGGATTTGATGCAGCTGAGTTGTGTCTTTGTCTTGGCTGTAGTGAGTCTTTAGAGGTTTTTGGTCAGACACATTCTGTATTCTTGTTTGAGAACCAGTGTTGGTTGTCCAGAAGGTAAGAGTTCCTGTCCTGATTCTCTGTTCTCGGAGGTTCTCTGGTAGGCTGCAGGAGACTTTAGCGTTTGGGTTGTGCTAGTTTGGTTTTTGTAAGGTTTCATTTGGACGACTATCTTGAGGCCCCTCCATGTGGTTTAGTGAGGTTTTCTGGAACAGTTCTACAAAGCAACCTGCAGCAGAAGAGACTTTGAGAGTTTTTAGGAAGTTCTGGAGACCAGACTTTAGAGCAGCAGACACATTTGTCACAGTTTGAGCAGGAGAAAGTGAGCTTCAGAGTAGAAATGAGACAGAAACCTTCTTGACCCGTGTGGTGAGGTCCTGTACCAAGAGTTTGAGCAGGTTGTGAAGAGTCTGTAGTTCTTTGGTCTGAAAGCACAAGAAGAGTCGACTCATTAAAGGAGAAAACAGGAGATATTGTTGGTTCTTCTGTCGCTCTGCAGTTTCCTTAGACTGAATATTAAGTTTATATTTTAAATGATTTACCATGTGAGCCCAAGAAGACTTCAATAAACTCCCTCCATCCCCTGGACACAACAGATTTTATTACCATGTTAAATCTTTTTGTTTGTTTGTTTTTGAGTTCTAATCATAGTTTTAGCATAGTTTTTTTTTTCCTCTTTGCTTGTTTAGTTTTGTCATCTGTGTGAAAGGTGCTAAACAAATAAAGTTTAATTGATGAACTGAATAATTGACTAACTCATGACTGTGACAACAGAAGTATTTTCATTGTGATTTAAGGGTTTGTTTCATTTTTAAGGTTGGGGTTAAAATCTTGACGGAAAAAAAGATTAAAGAAATAAACTACAGTAAAAAAGCAATTAAATCAAAGGAAGAAAACATTTAATACAATAAAACTTTTAAAAAGAAAATTGAACAGTAAATACAATTGAATTATATTAGTAAAAATATTTAGTTAGATAATTCAATGGAAGATACAAAGCATGTAATTATGAAATTAAACAAAAAATTTTAAACAAAAACATTATACATTAAAGATGAAATATTTTAGATAATTAAACATTTAAAAAATACAATTAAACAAGAATATTACACATTTTGAAAAATACATAGATTATTAAACCTTTAAAAGACAAAACATTTAATTTTTAATGAAATGTTTAATTAGAAAATTAAATCTTAAAGTCAATAAAACTTTAAATAGGAATTAAACAGAAAATACAATGAAGCATTAAAAAAGAAAATTAAACATTAAAAGGTGGTAAAACATTTAAAAAGAAAAACCTTAAAGATTTAATCGAAAAATTAAACATTGGGAAAGAAAAATTTTTCAAACAAGTCGATAAAACATTTGAAAAAACAACAATTAAACATTAAAAAGACAAAACATTTGGAAATCAAATCAGACATTAGAAAAGAATAAAAGGTCAGAAAAGAGCAAAACTAAATGTTTAAGAAGAATCAAACTAAAGACAAAACATTTGAAAAGGCACAAAGGAAGATCAAATTAAACAGAAGAGACAATAAAACGATCAAAAAGAGCAAAAACAGATAAACGCCTTAAAGTGTTTTCTAGTCTGAAATGTAAACATCAAGTTGTTTCTTCAAACATTTCCTCTTTCTGTGTTCTTGGTTTGATTGTGGACAGATTTACTAAGAACTCATTTCAGAAAACTGATTTCCAGATAAAGTCTACTAGTAGTTGAAGGCATCGATCAAACTAATGTTACCTTCTGATCTCCACAAACTTTACTGTTCAGTGAAGAGAATCAAAGTTTGTTGAGGATTTCTAAAAAACCCACAGGTGAAGGTCTGAGAAGAACTCAGATGGATGATCTAAATGTGAAATCAAGACTCATGGTCACAAGTTTTAAGGCTTCTGTTAACCATTAAGTTCAAACTAACAGAGAAGTACTGAGAAACTTTTAAAATTTCAGTCCTCAGACTGTCTGAAGGTTCAAACAAACAGAGAACTACTCAGGAACTTAGAAGATTTCAGTCCTTGGACTGTCTGAAGGTTCAAACTAACAGAGATCTACTCAGGAACTTAGACGATATCAGTCCTCAGACTGTGGAAAGGTTCAAACTAACAGAGATCTACTCAGGAACTTAGAAGATATCAGTCCTTGGGCTGTCTGAAAGTTAAATCTAACAGAGATCTACTGTGGGACTTCGAAAATTTCAGCTCTCAGACTGTGTGAAAGCTCAGGTCCTGAGGACTCGGGAGGTGTGGAGGCTTTGGAAAGTCTTGGAACTGAGGGTTCAACCCTCCAGCACAAAGGCTGAAGTCCAACCTCCTGAGAAAAACGGTCGAGTCGAGACTTGAGTCAAAAAAAAAATTCGAAAATGGCAAAAAATAGATGATAAATGCGCAAAAAAAAGAAGAATTAGCATCTGAGCGAGTAGCTCAGGGGGATAAGAGGAGAGACTACAGAGTGGAAGGTCGCAGGTTCGAGACCCGCCACTGGCACTTTTCTTTCTTTGTCTTTGTCAGGATTTTGAGAAAATTTAAGAAGTGTCTGGTCTTGAACCAGCGACCTGCAGCTCCATAGGCAAATCCTTAACTCACTGAGCTACAGATCAGATGAAAAGAGATAATTTCGTCGTCCCTTTGACATCGTAGTTTCTGAAGTGACCACACGGGAGGAGCCAAGGCGGAGTCTGGGTGGAGTCAGGGCGGAGAGTAGGCGGGGAGGTGGGTGGCGGCCTCCCCTCTCTACTCCCCCACCTCCCCCCACCACCCACCACACCTTCCCCCACCCGACGAGTTCTTCGAGTCTCCACGAGTTCTTCCAGTCTCGACAGGTTTTCCCGAGTTTCTTGAGTTTCCACGAGGTTGGAGGCAGAACAAGTTGTCATGAAGAGGTGTTGAAGTCGGCCAGGATGGACTGACTTTTTACAGCGACTAGAAGGAAGACCACTAGAAGAGCAGGTCTTTAACCATCATCCATAAAATCCATGGAGTTGGCTCCAGAGAAATGAAAGAAGGTCAACTTTTATCAACCTCGATCCAGATGTTCAACGCGATATCTTTACTTTGAGATTTTTAGCCCCACAAACCTTTAGTATCACACTTATTATCCTTTATTAGGACCTTTCATGGAATCCACCAGCAGATTTAGTTTTTGTTGAGAAACTTTATTCTTTCGTCATGGACTGCAGTATTAAAACTCTTCCTTCTATTTGACCTCATGTTATTAGTTTTAGTGGAGAAAGTTTGAATTGTCAATTAGTCTCTTAAAAACTAAATAATAAAATTGGATTACTCAAGAGGTTTAAATTTCTTACTTTGTCATATTTTAAATATGACAAAAAAAATATAAAAATAAAGCATCTTGAGACAATTTGACCTGTAATTGGCATTATATAAATAAAATTGAATTAAAATTGTATGTATCTTGTAATGGAGTAATTCAGACATATATGTTAGAAAACACATTTTCTTTGTCCATTAATCTGTTGATCGTTTTCTCCAGTAATTCATTTCTTGTTTTGGTTTATAAAATGTCAACACCCCAATATATTCAGTTTACAGTCATAAAAACCAAAAAGATTTACATTCATGATGCAGGAATCAGGCAAGTTTTCACTTTATATCTTAGTTTAGTCAGAGAAAGATAGTTGATAATGTGTGAATTGTTGCAGCTTGTGAGCCGTAAAAGGGTTTTAATCTTTGGGGCCCGGAGTGTCAAAAAACATTTAGAAACCAACATCAACAAAACACTCAACCAAGATTTGAACATCATTTAAGGGAAATCCAACTTCAGCATGACAATGTCTAATTAAAGGACATTAATTTCCACATAATTGTGATATTCATCCTCTGGAGTCTTCTCTTCACAATTGTTCTTCCACCTGGACTGGTTTGGTCGGGAGCATGTGCAACAAACA